>NC_139628.1:58087475-58094975 GCF_964638095.1 Poromitra crassiceps | reverse complement strand
CGTGATCTGACAGCAAAAGTGTCATTTAGAGAGCGCGTGCACTGCCATGCAGAATGCCCCGTGGGCTCACGTTCTAGCGGTTCTAGCCTGTTTGAAGAGTGTACTCGGAGCTCAAAATCTTCCCTGGGCATCCGAATGACGCAAAACTATTTCGGTGAGTAAAACATCATATTCTAAACTGGAAATGAGGACCGTGGTGTAAAAAACCGAAATTCTCCTTTAACCCATTGATACCTGATGCAGCATTTGCGTGTATATCCCTCATTTGTGTGCGTATCCCTTTAAGACCGCAAACTTTGACAGCCTCTATGCTTTTTCATTGTTTTTAAGCAGCTTCGGCAACAGAAGTGAAATGCCAATTAACTCCGAATTGAACCAAGTTGTCAGAAAGCGAGTGGGATAGAGAGAGAGAAACTGTGTGTGTGTGTGTGTGTGTGTGTGTGTGTGTGTGTGTGTGTGTGTGTGTGTGTGTGTGTGTGTGTGTGTGTGTGTGCGCGAGAGAGAGACAGAGAGACTGTGTTTGAGAGAGGTTCAGAGAAAGAAATTGTGTGTGTGTGTGTGTGTGTGTGTGTGTGTGTGTGTGTGTGTGTGTGTGTGTGTGTCTTGGAAAGAGAGAGGGACAGAGAGAGAGAGAGAGAGAGAGAAGAGGGCCTGATAATGAGAGGGGCGAGCGAGGGCTCCCCTGAAGCGGTGGTGAGGTCTGTGCGCTCCGCTGGGACGATGGAGGCCAGCGACAGAGACGGCGTTCTTTTCTTTGTGAGCCGAGGAAACCAGAGAGGCTCCTCACTCGGCTACTGAGTGACATCAACCGCTCGGGGAGAAGACCCTGACACACACACACACACACACACACACACACACACACACACACACACACACACACACACACGCAAAAACGTCCACGCGCACACGGCTCGATGTCTAGCCGTTGACACAGTATACACATATCTGAGATGAGCTTCAATGTATCTGTGGTTTGCAGAAACATGACACGACAACATTTACGATAACACAGACCACATATTAATATATATATATATATATATATATATATATATATATATATATTATTATATTATATAACACAGACCACACCATGGTTTGAACGAAAGATCATTTATTGCAAGTGGGTGTTTGGGTGCGAGAGCGTGAATGGGGTCGAGGTGCAGCAGCGTCTCTTCAGGAGGGTGCTACGGCAGTGACAGGAACCCAGGGGTTGAGACTCAGAGTGGGGGTAGCGTCTTTGGGTGAAGCTCGGTTCTAGAGCGCAGGCCCGGCTCCATCAGCCCCCCGTGGTTCCTGTGAGCAGGGGATAGAAATGCAGGATTATGCGGCCCTGACTAGCATAATAATAATAATAATAATGATTGGATTTATATAGCGCCTTTCCAAGTGCTCAAAGCGCTTCACAGAATCATTATTCGTTCACACCATTCGTACCGGTGGTTCGAAAGCGTGGCAGCCACACATCGGCGCTCAACGGCCCCTCCGAACCACCATCATTCATGTCTACATTCATACCAATCATACGAGGCAAGGAGGGTTAAGTGTCTTGCCCAAGGACACAACGACAGCAGCTGGGAGGGAGCGGGGATCGAGCCGCCAACCCTTGCGTCATTGGCCGACCCGCTCTACCTCCTGAGCTAAAGCCGCATGTCTTTAGCTGTTTGTGGGAGGAAACGGGGAGAACATGCAAACTCCGCGTGTGCTGCCCGTAATTAGCATGTATTTTGCTGTTTGTGGGAGGAAACCGGAGTACCCGGGGAAAACCCACGCAGGCACGGGGAGAACGTGCAGACTCCGCCCGTGCTGCCCGTAACGGAGGAAGAAACTTGGGGTTGGGGGGGAGGGTCGTGACGACTGAGGCAAACAGGGGGAAGAGAGAATGTGGTCGTGTTTATATATGCTACGAGTGATTGAGTTGATAGAACACAGGTGGATGCATCAGTGAAGTGATTGAGTTGATAGAACACAGGTGGATGCATCAGTGAAGTGATTGAGCTGATAGAACACAGGTGGATGCATCAGTGAAGTGATTGAGCTGATAGAACACAGGTGGATGCATCAGTGAAGTGATTGAGCTGATAGAACACAGGTGGATGCATCAGTGAAGTGATTGAGTTGATAGAACACAGGTGGATGCATCAGTGAAGTGATTGAGCTGATAGAACACAGGTGTATGCATCAGTGAAGTGATTGGAGCACAGGTGAAATGCATTAGCGAGGAGCCGGTGATTACCTGGTGTGGTCTTGTGTTCCTGAACCTCAGTTAGCACACTAACTCCATTTAAAGCATGAAAATCACAAAAAACGCAATTAGATGGTTTTCTAATGACACCAGCGACATGGTTTTACACAGAAGCGTCATGCCCATTGTAACTGAGGGGGCAATTGCCCCCTCAGATTTTTGAGAGGTAAAAAAAAAAAAAAAAAAAAAATTTTTTTTTTTTTTTTTTTTTGTTAATAAACATAGGCTATATTATTATAGGCTGTGTATGGTAGTTGAAACATAGTTTCAAGTTTACGTTTATGTATGTTTGTAGTTAAAACAAAAACATAAATACTGTATAGGCTACATACAGTACAACACAAAAGGCTGTTATTTACCCTTTGTCGCCACCTGGTGAGTAAATATATATAACTAAAACCATTAGAATTGACAACCGGTCCGCAACTTTTTTTTCCCATGTATCTACCAGTCCTTGGCACAAAAAAGGTTGGGAACCCCTGCTCTAGAGGAAAGATTTCTACCTTCTGAAAAGGCAATACCAGCCAAAATAAACATTGTGTTACATTGCTTTGAAACATGTGGTCTCCCTTTTTTGTCAAGTCCATTGAGCCTGGGCAGTGGCAATGTACTTAGTCTGGTGATTATGGATCTTTCCAGGAGGCTGAGCAGTTTGGAAAATAGCCTTATGGTTACACCTGCTCAGTCTGTTAATTTAAAATTAGATATTCCTCTAAATCTGGCTTCCAACCCCCCAAATTTTTTGCCGCCCTCCGGGCGGCGACAGAGTTCGCCCCCTCAGATTTTTGGCTTGCATGACGCCCCTGGTTTTACATGTTTTACATGCCACTCTTTGTGTATACATTCAATAATATCTATGTACAGCAGAGTAGAGCTTTGTTGCCTGGCTAAAGAGAGCCGCAGGAACGAGTCCGGAAATCATCGATGCTAACACACACTGGTTCTTCACTGTTTTCGCCTATGGGAGTTTTAAATGGGTTTTTGGCGCGATGCTTCTAATAATGTCTTTGGGCAACGCTGGCTTAATCAAACGCGAACCAGTGTTTAGTAATATCATCTTCACACACGAGGACCACTTTTATGAGTTTTGAAGCTTTTACGTGCCGTTAAAAGGGCGGCTAGCTAGCAAACGGCTAAATGAGACTACACTGGTGAGTCGATGGGGATATATACGTCAATAACGTCACCACTTCAAAGGACGAACACGGAAATTCTCTTTCCCTCACCTGGTTCAGCCCCGTTCAGCCCGGGGTAATCAGTGCACATCAACAACAGTCCAGGTTGAGTGCTGACGTGACGTGGAAGCCTATGCGACAGTGTGTAGTTCTGGATTAGTTTAGCTCGAGCTTTTTACTTCTAGGGCTCGCATTTACACTACAAAACTCATGAAAGTGGTCCTCATGTGGGAAGATTATCCGACTGAACTCTGGTTCGCGTTTGATTAAGCTTGCCTTGCCCAGATACCTTATTTGAAGCATCGCGGCAAAAACCCATTCAAAAATCCCATAGACAGAAACAGTGAAGAACCAGGAAGTCCGGAACTTCCGCGTTCTGACTACAAAAATACGTCATCCCTGCAGCTCTCTATTTCTCATGCTCTTAGCAGTGGTACACCTCCACACATGCACGCACACACGCACACACACACACACACACACACACACACACACACACACACACACACACACACACACACACACACACACACACATCAGTAGTTACCTTAGTGAGGACTCTCATTGACATAATGTATTCCCTAATCCTAACCAAAGGGGTCCCTTGACCTCTGACCTCCAGATATCTCAATGAGAATGGCTTCTGGGGGTCCCCACGCGTCTCCCCTTTACAGACATGCCCCCTTTATGCTAATCCCAGGCAGGTTTTAGTCAAAACCATGCTGTCTTTTTGCATGCAGTACACCCAGATTCCCTCTTTTATTGTTACATGACATTAAATTAAATTAGATAAAATCACATTACATAAAATTACATTATATTAAATTAAATTACATGACGTCATTCAGCAGACGCTTTTATACGAAGCGACTTACTGACTGACTGTGTCTGTCCTCAAATCAAAGTTATAGACTTGACGCTGTGGTCAGCGCGTGCTTGGTGTTGGGTCGCCCCCCAGTGACACGCTGCTCAACCGACATTTTGATTTGTAAGAATACATTTTTCTTTGGCAGATGGATACACGGTTGAATAGCATAACTCTGGTTAGCTTGAATGTAAACGGAATTCAGAATCCAATTAAAAGATATAAAATATTGGTGTACTTACAATCCCTTAAATGTGATATAGCCATGCTACAGGAGACTCATTTGAACTCTATAGATTCTAAAAAGTTAAGACAGAGATGGGTAGGGCAGGTATTTTCCTCCCCTGGTGATAAAGGAAGCAGAGGCGTCAGTATTCTAATTTCTAAGAACATGTCTTTTATATCTACAAGTGTGCATTCTGACCATGATGGAAGATATGTAATTGTCTCAGGCAGGTTAGAAAATGAAACCATGACACTTGTGAACTTGTATGCCCCAAATACATCACAGTCTAAATTCTTGTCTGCTCTGTGCCCCATGATAACTCAGTCCATGGTAGGTCCTCTCCTTATAGGAGGTGATTTCAACTCTGTTTGTGATCCTACATGGGATCGATCCAGCCCCCCCCTCCCTTCAGATAAACGTATATCGGTGGCCATGAGGGAATTTCAATCTCAGCTTGCTGTAACAGATGTGTGGCGCTTAATCAATCCAGACGCCCGAGAGTATTCCTTTTACTCGGGTGCACATAATTCTTACTCTAGAATAGATTATATTATGATGTCGACAAATTTGATCCAAAATGTTCTGGAGGTCAAGATGAAGAGTATCTTTATAAGTGACCATGCTGCAGTCTCTGTAAAATTCTTTCCTCTGGCCAATCCCTGTAAATCCAAACTGTGGCGACTCAACACATCTCTTCTTAAAAATACAAATTTTACCCTCCGTATAAGAAGTCAAATTGTTGAATTTTTTGAGTTAAATTTAAATTCGGTATCACGTGTGGCCACGGTCTGGGAGGCTTTTAAGGCTACGTGCAGGGGCTGGCTTATCAGCTTCGCCTCAGCAGAGAAGAAAAAACGTGGCGAGGTTAAAGTTAAGCTAAACCTCAAACTCAAGAACTTAGAGGAGCTGCACATGCTGAACCCCTCCAACTTAGAACTGAGGAACTCCCTCCTGACCACCAGGGCAGATTTACAGAGGCTCATTCATGAGGAGACAGCTTTCTCCCTTTTTCGTTTGCGTAGGTCATATTTTGAAACTGGAGATAAGGCAGGGAAGATGTTAGCTCATAGATTAAAGCAAATAGAAAATAGACAGGCAATTCCACCAATTAGAGATGAGAACGGGGTGTTACAATGTGATGCATCTGCAATTAATCAATCTTTTAAAAAGTATTACTCTAAACTTTATAGTACAGTAAGCAACGCAAATGAATCTGAATTAGAGAGTTTCTTTAAAAGTTTCAACCTTCCCACAATTAGTTTAGCTGACAAGGATCTGATGGAGGCTCCTGTTACACGGGCTGAGATTGAGAGTGCAATTTTAAAGATGGCCTCAGGAAAAACTCCAGGGGATGACGGCCTGAGTATTGAATTCTACAAATGTTTCAAGGAACAACTTTCTCCTTATATTTTGTTGTTATTTAATGAAATACTTAAATTTGAATCTATGCCTCCTTCCATGTGCAGGGCCATCATCTCTCTGTTGCCAAAACCAGGCAAAGATCAGGCGCAGCTGAGTAATTATCGTCCTTTAAGTTTGTTAAATTGTGATTATAAGATTTTGGCCAAGATTTTAGCTCTTAGATTAGAGAAAGTTGTCCCATCTATTGTACATATAGACCAAGTGGGTTTCATCCCAGGCCGTCTCTCCTCAAATAACATGCGGAGGGTTTTTCAGGTTATGTTAGAAGCAAGTTCCAGTAAGTCACCAGTCATTGCAGCATCTTTAGATGCTGAAAAAGCGTTTGACCAGATAGAATGGTCTTATTTATTTTATACATTTAAAAAATTTGGTTTTGGCCCTAAATTTACCAGCTGGATAAAAGCTCTCTATAACTCCCCATCCTCCTCAGTTAGAACTAATGGTTTAATCTCAGACTCCTTCCTGTTACAACGTGGCGTGAGACAGGGATGTCCTGTCAGTCCTTTACTCTTCATCGTCGCCCTAGAACCACTAGCGTGTGCAATACGCGCTAGTGGCAATATACACGGTGTGAACTTCCATGGTCATAATTTTAAATTGAATATGTATGCTGATGACATCTTGCTCACCCTAAGCAACCCAGCTATCTCTATTCCTGCCATTCTTAATTTGATTAATTTATTTGGAAAATTTTCAGGCTATAAGATCAATTGGAACAAGAGTGAGGCAATTCCTCTTAACTCTTATACATTTAAATCAGATCTAAAGGATGCTCCTTTCATTTGGAAAACAAATGGAATGAGGTACCTTGGAATCAATATCATTTCGCCTATTACTAAAATATTCAGCCTTAATGGTCCTGGTACGCTTCAATCTATCAAAGATGACATTAACAGATGGACAGTATTGCCACTGTCTTTATGGGGCAGAGTGGAGATATTGAAGATGAATGTTTTACCAAGACTTACGCATATAATTTCATCTATTCCCCTTAGAATTCCGCAGAACTGGTTTAAAGATGTCAAATCTCTTTTTATTAATTTCCTTTGGAATAGCCAAAAACCCAGAATTGCTTACAAGAAACTAAATATACCAAGATCGAGGGGAGGACTGGGAGTCCCTGATGTATTCCAGTATTATCTTTCATATAATGCAAAGTATCCTTTGATGTGGGCCTACAAACCCGACTCTGTGGTAGGTAGCTGGGACTGGTTGGAGAAATCCATCATGTCTAAATGTAAAACAATTTCCTTGGCATCACTGTGGTACTGTCCTAGTCCACCTCCATTAGACAATATCATCATCAGGTTTTCTTGTTCTGTGGTAAAGCAGCTGCATAGGAGATTTAACATTGTGGGGCTTGCTCTTCCATCCTGCCCCATTTGGAGTAACCCCATCTTCTCAGCAGGAGGTGGTACTTTAAGTAATAAAACCTGGCAGAGGCTTGGCATCACAACAGTTGGTCAGATTTTTAAAGATAATTTGCTTTCATTCCAAGACCTTAAAATTCAATTTAGCCTTACTGACTCCTCCTTTCTAATATACGCACAATTATGTTCTATCA
>NC_139628.1:58059266-58084775 GCF_964638095.1 Poromitra crassiceps | reverse complement strand
TGTAATGAAAGTTCAGATGAGTGTTGGCTGTGTGTGTGTGTGTGTGTGTGTGTGTGTGTGTGTGTGTGTGTGTGCGTGTGCGTGTACGTGTGCGTGTGTGTGTGGATGGAGATGTCATGTGTTAGGCTGGTCTGGGAGGACGTGCTGCTGTAGACCAGGCAGAGGGAGACTCAGGGGGCTCCGTCTCAGGCGTGCTCCTGCCCGAGCTGCTTAGGCCATGTTCACATTACAGGCAAATCTGATTTGCTGATAAAGTCATTAATCATCATTATCTTGATTGGTTTCCCAAATCTGATTTGGGAGTGTGTCCGCACTGCCACAAATCTGATTTTCAAGTCGGATCTGTGTGTCCAGACCTAAACAGCCTATCTGCATGGGTTGCTATGGTAACGACGTGGGCGTCAGTAAATACATTGGTGACGTGGTTTTCCTGCGCAGAAGCATTTGATGACGAGTTGCGAGTGACGTTCAAATCACATTTGGTGGATCTGTGCGTCCTCAAGTCACATCAGTCAAAAGCACATTTGAAGCAGATTGGAAACTACCTCCATATGTGGTTTGGGACAAGTGACACAAATCAGACTTGGAGCGTCCAGACTCATAAAACCAATCTGGATAAAGTTATTAATAGGTCACTAAAGTTCACAAATCAGATTTGGCCCCCTAGTCTGAACATGGCCTTAGAGACCCCCCAGAAGGAAGGTAGAATGAGATGAGAGAGAGGTGTGCAGAGATGTGAGAGAGGTGTGCAGAGATGAGAGAGAGGTGTGCAGAGATGAGAGAGAGGTGTGCACCGGATTGAATAAGAAGGGATGAGGGTAGCGAGCGATGAAGGAAGGGTGCTCGACAGATCTGAGACAAACAGGAAGGCGGGATGGGTATAACGCTTGTCAGCTGGTTAGAGCAGTGGCTAGAGGAGTGGTTAGAGGCGTGGCCCTGGACCGCTCCCGAACCCGAGTTAACAGGTTCACTTCGATTTGTGGTATTTCACTGTGGTTCACGTTGGAATGCATGCATGTGGCCAGACCACCTCTGAATGTGGTTCTGAGCGATCGGATCAATGCGTCCTCAATGCGTCTTGGATGCGTTCACACCTGTACTACCTGATTAATACCAGGTGTGAACAGGGCCTTCTAGTTTGCATTTTGTCAGGTACGGCTCTACAGCTGTAAACAGACCCACGCTCATGTCATCTGTCAGACGTCTGCGGGATCCGACAAGAACAGAACAGGTGTGTCATTTTTCCATACCACACGTATCACCCATCCATTAACCTGGGCGAGAGTCGATCCAGTTTTACCAGATCCACAACGCAGACGTAACTTCTTCCTCTCTTACCTCGTTCTATTCACAAAGCTTCGGTCGAAAGTGACTGATCCAGAAAAACTGATTCTTTGGCTCCTCCCACTGGGGTTCAACCCGACCAATGAGAGGCCTGCAGAGGGAAGCGCTGCCTGTGGGAAAGGTTTCTCTGTCTGCAAACAGCGGAGAGGGAAAGTGAGACGCTGGGTGCAGTTATTTAGAGAGGGGATGAGGCCACAAATGAGGGATAAGCTCCTCTAACAGCCCACCCTGCCTGCCTCCTGCGGCCGCAGTACTTTGTTCCAACACACGGTGACTCACAACACGCGGGAGTACAGTCAACCTCCGGTCAGCTCTCTCTGCTGTAGCTGCTGTTGTGCTCTCTGAGCCCTGACTCACAAAGCTGGACTACATTTAGCTGCAACATCAGCCGCCAGTGTGGACTGAAGAGCTGTGTGTTCAGGAAGCTATACGAGATGATAGCTGACATTAGGAGAAGCAGTGCACGAGGGAGACGGTGGTTTCTGCACTGAAGAGGGTTTGCTCACTGAAGTAGTCCTTCCACATAATGAAAAGGCACTAGTCGTTCTAATTGTCTAATTGAAAACAGAGACAATCTTATCTTATGAATTTCACTAATGGCACGAAATTTAAAATAATTATTCTGGCACTTAAAGGATTGTCGGCAAAATGATTCCAGCTTCAGAGGATCCTCCATATTAGGGATATTAAATGAACTTGAGGGAAATATTTCAAAAAGTCACGGGAACAAGACACCGCTGAAAGGCAAAATCCTCGTGTTGGCATGTTACAGTACATTTCTGCAAACCAGATAGGTTGATGAACCAAAAATATATATATATATATATACATATATATATATATATACATATATATACACACATACATATATATATATATATATATATATATATATATATATATATATATATATATATATATATATATATATACATATACATGTGTTTTGGGTGCACTCCACTGAGAATCCCATTGTTGAAGCTCAACCTCCTTTTCCAATTCAAAGGGGAAAAATTTGCTTGTGTGTGTGAGATGTACATGCCTACGTGTGTGTGTGTGTGTGTGTGTGTGTGTGTGCGTGTGCGTGTGTGCGTGTGCGTGTGTGTGTGTGTGTGTGTGTGTGTGTGTGTGTGCGCATGTGTGCATGTGTGTGTGTGCGTGTGTGTGTGTGTGTGTATGTGTGTGTGTGCCTCCTTGTGAGCTAACAGCGGGGCAGCAGAAGTTCTGGACCCTCATGTCTCCTCTGGATTTGTGTCTCATTAGCTGCACGCAGGAGGTGGGTTTGAGGTTTGTTTGAAGTGACAAAGATATGAGACGCCACTGCTCAGCAGAAACGAAATGTTATAACAGAAGTGGAGTATTGGCCAGAATTACATGAACATTTGGACACTTATTCAGCGGGTATTTTGCATGTTGCGTTCAGGTGCACTGTAATTCTTTTTTATTTATTTTTTACATCTCTTGCCACCAGGGGGTGCTGCAGCACCCACCGCACCCAGCTTCCTGCGCCCTTTGGGTGACCACATTTTTAAATGTTCAAATGAGCCGACGTGATGTTTTTCACTTGTTTTAGTCGCAGCCACGCGCATATCGTGCATAATAAAACGCACTGGGCTCCGGTCTCGGCAGTTGGCGTATCAACTACACGCAAAATTTGACTTTGGCATGTTCATTGCACGTATTTTGAAAGTGGAAACGTGGGGTCAGAACCTGTTGCAGCCAAAGAGAGTTAGAGAGAGAGAAAGAGAGAATAAGGGGTGAAGTGTAAGAGAGAGTCAGAGTACGGGAGAAAGAGAAAGTCAAAGTCAAAGTCAAAGTTTGATTAAGAGAGAGAAAACGCTTGTTGACAACTTTTAGATCTGTTGTTGCTGCTAATCTAGAGAGACACTTTATTTCATGGTCATTATCTTATTCTTTGTTATGAATATTATGATTACAATTATTATGATAGATTATAGTTCGCCTATTTGAGAGTTGGAGTGGGAGAGCGGCAGGGGAAAGAGAGTCGGTCCGGTGGGCCCGCCTCTCAGCAGGCGGCGCCATGGCAACAGCAGCCCATAATGACAGGCTGGTGGGCAGAGTGTGTGTGTGTGTGTGGGGGGGGGGGGGGGGGCACAGCATCATGATTGCTTTAATCACAGTCATATCAAACACACTGTTTTGCATTTTTGCCCCACGGAGGAGAAGCAATCTGCTCATTGGTTTAACCCATTGATACCTGATGCAGCATTTGCGTGTATATCCCTCATTTGTGTGTGTATCCCTTTAAAACCGGTCTTAAAGGGATACACACACAAATGCTGCATCAGGTATCATTGGGTTAAGCAGGGCAGCCTGGCTGGAGCTAATTTCCAACGACTGATTGCATTGGAACCTGTCTGGTTTGGCTCTACTGGGAAATAGAAGCCATTTGAATCAGGATGTTTTAATCGAGCTATACTGTCGCTGTGTTTCTGCGTCGCTGCTGATGCAGTTTGTGAGTGTGTGGGTGTTACTGTCATCTTCTGTATCGTTCCACTCGGTGCCTCTCTGCATACATCTGTGTGGGTGTTACTGTCATCTTCTGTATCATTCCACTCGGTGCCTCTCTGCATACATCTGTGTGGGTGTTACTGTCATCTTCTGTATCATTCCACTCGGTGCCTCTCTGCATACATCTGTGTTGGTGTTACTGTCATCTTCTGTATCATTCCACTCGGTGCCTCTCTGCATACATCTGTGTGGGTGTTACTGTCATCTTCTGTATCGTTCCACTCGGTGCCTCTCTGCATACATCTGGTGTTACTCTCATCTTCTGTATCATTCCACTCGGTGCCTCTCTGCATACATCTGGTGTTACTGTCATCTTCTGTATCATTCCACTCGGTGCCTCTCTGCATACATCTGGTGTTACTGTCATCTTCTGTATCATTCCACTCGGTGCCTCTCTGCATACATCTGTGTGGGTGTTACTGTCATCTTCTGTATCATTCCACTCGGTGCCTCTCTGCATACATCTGCATTGAATGGGGAAATGATGCAGTATAATGGCAAACACAGAAAGCACTCACGCACACAGCTGGATTGAAATCAATTCAAACTTTATTCGTCGCGTTTCCCTCGTTACAAAGCTTTGGGGCTCCTAGCTGATTGTCGCTAGCCATTTTTATCCAGAGCCCACCCCTCCACTCAGACACACAGCCACCCCTCCACTCAGACACACAGCCACCCCTCCACTCAATCAACAAAATGAAAAGAAAAAAACCCCAACTCAATTCAGTTCCCACAGAGGTCCATAAACAAGAGAATGGGGAAATAAATGGGGAGCAGATCAGAGAGGAAAATACAGTCACAGCATGATCAAGTATGTCATTTCGACCCAATGATAATGAACTATTTTTCTTTCTTCTTTTTCTTTTACTTCCTGGCAACAGAAATATGAAAATGTGTTTTGACTCATGAGACAGAATCCCACATTTCAGTGTTAAAAGACGAGAAGAAGAAACAAGCAGCTTTTTGCAATGTCCCTCCTCTAAGAGGGACGCAGCCGGAGGGGGGTGGGGGGGGGGGGGGGCAGCTAATGTGAAGATGATGAGATTTCAGCGAAACGTTCCGCGGCCCCTCGAGCGTTTCCCAAGAAGAAGAATAGCCGACGCTCGCACATGATCGTCACAAGGAGGCAGAAGAGCGGGCGGACGACTCACACAATCAAAGAGCACTTAGAGAGAGAGAGTCTCACACGCATCAGAATGAAGAGCTGAGGACCAATGAAGACATGTCCTCTTCCACCTGCGTCCGCGGAGACCTCGGCCAAGTAGAGTTTGCAAATACCTGGTGGTTTATTTTGATCCTGCGTACGTTGCCAGAGGGGTGTGGTTTGCCACAAATGACTGCGTTCAAGTTGGATTTACCACAGGAAAGCGTTTGAAAGCGACTTTATGATACTCTTTATGTGAGTACTGAGTACCTGATACTATCTGTTATGATACTCTTTATGTGAGTACTGAGTACCTGATACTATCTGTGCTTTGTGTAATAGCCAGGTAAAACCATCCTGATCATGTGACCTCACATTCTGTTTAGCTCCACGGGTCAGTCTGGACTTCCACTCACCAATCACCATGCTGACCTGCACCGTAGTTGACACTAGGCTCGTTTGAGATGAGCAAATCCTGCGCAGATTCGACCAGCGCCTTGCTTGCCCCGTTGCATGATGGTTAGAAAGTTGTCCGACTTGCTCCGCCTGCCCGACTGCGTGAGCCACGGGACTCTCGTGAGAGCGAGGCACCAACTGCGCCCGACTGCGGATGCGAGAAACGCATCAAGCTGAGCGCCCATTGGTTCAACACAGGTGCATCAAACCCACAGTGAAGTGTAGAAACTTCAATTTGATATCTATTCCAAGCTGTCACTCTACATTTTACATAAATAGCCTACCACCTGTAATGCCTACATTAAAATTAAAATAAGTAATCTGAAGGGCTGGGTAATTTGAGCAGTGAGTGTGGGTGGCGCTAATGCATGTTTTAATTTGTTTACAAACCGCTGTTAAACAAAACTGCAGAAGAAGAAAAGCAGCAGTGAGTGTGCTGCGGGGGTGTTCGACTTGTTGACGCCTCGCCTGACTGCGCTCGGCTGCTCTCGTCTGCTTTCCAGGCGAGGCGGCAGTCAACTCAAACGAGCCTAATGTAACCCAGCCAATCAGGGCCTGGCAAAACAGTAATGGCGTCTCCCAAAGTAACGAGCGCGAACAGTTAACGTTAGTAAGAGTAAACACAGCCGTAAGTGCAGTTATTGCAGAAATAGACTCAATAACAATTCAACAAGAACAAGAGTATGCAACTGCGGAGTTTCTCAGTTTCTCACTGTTCTTCCGAGTGGATTTGGCGAGGCTGATTGGCTGAAATAGTTGTCCGTCAAGGCAGGTAGTCCTGCCCTCTGAAATCAGTGTGAGCGGCTGGACGTCCAGACTGATACGTAGAGCGAAACAGGATGTGAGGTCATGTGATCAGGATGGTTTTACCGGGCTAGTGTGGTAAACCCCACCCATCTGAAGGTGCTTAGAGCTAATAATAATTAATACTAATGGATATAGATCTGACACACTACTTCAGAGTTTTCCCGTTATTGTACAGCAGGTTTGGGCTCAATTCACATTTAGTTGAATGAAGTCAGGTCAAGAGCTGAATTATATCCAATAATATTCAAATACTGAAACTTGACATGTACAGGTTGTATTCAAAACTTATCAAGAAGAAAACGAGAATCAGCATTGTTAGCAAATTCATGAAAGTTTACAAGTGATTTGTTCCAAAGCTTGTTTTTACAGTGTACAGTGCATTCAGAAAGTATTCAGACCCCTTCACTTTTTCCACATTTTCTTATGTTAAAATTGATTAAATAAAATCATCCATCAATCTATGCTCATTGGGCTACATGCACAACTCCACTACTTCCTGAAATTAGTACAGCTTCTTTATTTCCTGTCATCACTATTGGATGAACTGATTAATGCCAGGTGTGCTGCAGTCACAACAATGATCAGGCACACCTGATTAATCAGTTAATCCAATAGTGTAGGACAGGAAATAAAGAAGCTGGACTCATTTCAGGAAGTAAAAAAGTTGTGCATGTAGCCTATACCACCCAATACATGGCAAAGCCAAAACAGGATTTTAGAATTCTTTTGCAAATTTGTTGAAAAAGGAAAAACTGAAATATTAAATTGACATAAGTATTCAGACCCTTCACCCAGTACTTAGTTGAAGCACCTTTGGCAGCAATTACAGCCTGAAGTCTGTGCCTTTCCAAATCATGTCCAACCAATTGAATTGAGCACAGGTGGACAGGTGGACACACAGGTGGACTCCAATCAAGGTGTAGAAAGATCTCAAGGTGATCAAGAGAAATGTGAGGCACCTGAACTAAACTCCAAGCGTCATAGTAAAGGGTCTGAATACTTGTCAGTATAAAATTTTATTTTTTCATAAATTAGCAAAACTTTTTAAAATTCAATTTTTGCTTTGTCATCATGGGGCATTGAGTGTAGATCTATGAGGGGGGGGGGGGGGGAATAATGTAAACGATTTAGCATAAGGCTGCAACACAAAATGTGAAAAAAAGTGAAGGGGTCTGAATACTTCCTGGATGCACTGGATGTTACAGTCGTACCTGGTAAAGAAATACATATTTGAATACAGAAATAAAAACTTGCCTACAGCATAATTGTGCATCTCGTGCGTTTACAGTTGAGGTTACCTGTCAAGTTCAATTGAGCACACTTGTGAAGCCGTAAATATTCACAACCACTTCATACGCTGTGAATCGCTCCGCGTTTTACTCCTGTAACATTGACAGAGTGGTGATTTGTGTGTTTCATTATTGTAACCTACAACAGACTCTTAACCACATCAGCGTTGTGTGCTGAGCACTTTAACAGCCAAGGAAAGCGTTTGTGTGGCCTGAGCACTTTAACAGCCAAAGGAAAGCATTGATTTTAAAGCGAGTACACTTGTTCCCACGTGCGGCTTTCAAAAGTGGCCTTTGTAGTTTTGCATGATGTAAAATATATATCAAATTAATATTTCATACCGTCACCACATGCCTTGTTCAATTTCTATGGTCTTAAGTGGTGTGCTCAACCTATGATGGTCCAATAACTCCACGACAAAACACAGTTTTTATCCAGTGATTCATGAAAAATAAAGTTAAAAATACAGTAAGGAACTCTTTGAAGTCCAATAATAAATAAAACACACTGTAACAACACTCGTACACAATATGTCCTCATGTTGCCATGTCAACCAGACTGAAAAAAAATACAACATACAACATGAAGATCACTCTCTCTCTCTCTCTCTCACACACACACACACGCACGCACACACGCACGCACACACGCACCCTCTCCTCCACCCACAGTTACTTACATTAGCAGTACTCTGCTGGTGACAAGAGGTTAAAAGAACATAGATGACACATTAAATATGAGCAGAAAAGGCATGAAAGATGCATCAAAAGCTGAGATAAGCGATGACTTTTTAAGATGGAGGCCTTCCTCCTCCGTGCTTCAGCTTCAGAACAAGCAGTTTGTCCACCCGGTCCCCCTCGGTTCCCCCCCCCCCCCCCCCCCCCCCCCCCCCCCCCCCCCCCCATGAAAAAGTACTGCTGTGTAACCTAAGAGTGCACACAGACACACAGTCCGCATGGTTCAATATTCAAACACCGCTGTGTTCCAGAGGCTTCAAGTCTTACTCCAGACTCCAGTCAAGTTAGTTTCACCCTCAGTTAGTGGGAATGTGTGTGTGTGTGTGTGTGCATGTGCGCGTTCGTGTGTGTGTGTGTGTGTGTGTGTGTGTGTGTGTGTGTGTGTGTGTGTGTGTGTGTGTGTGTGTGCGTGTGCGTGCGCGTTCGTGTGCGTGTGTGTGTTGTTGGATGGGGTCAGTTTGCTGGTAGATGATTAGATCCATGCCTTTCACAGGAACGTGGCCTGGAGATCTTATTGCAATAACACCCAAGATACAAACACACACGCATGCACGCGCACACACACACACACACACACACACACACACACACATATAGCGTACCCACACATCACCCCCGACATCAAGTCCTGACTCTACAGAGGTCCAGTTGCTGTGATGTGAGTGTGTTCTGAGCAGCTGGTCCAGAGGACGGAGGGGGAGCTGTCCGGGCCGTGCTCTGTACCAAGCCGGCCCAACCAGAGGGCACGAGAGAGACGGGCGGACGGGGAGGGAAGTTAGAGAGGTCCAAGGCTGTGTGTGTGTGTGTGTGTGTGTGTGTTCAGTCTCTGTGTGAGTGTTCACTATAACAGCAGCCAAATTGAGTGTGAAGAGAAAGAGAGAGAACAGCAGAGAAAATAAGCAAATAGAAAACAAGAGAAGAGAACAGGAGAGAAAAAGAGGAGAGAGGAGGAGAGGAGAGGAGAGAAGAGGAGAGAAGAGGAAGAGGAGAGGAGGAGAGGAGAGGAGAGGGAGAGGAGAGGAGAGGAGAGGAGAGGGAGAGGAGAGAAGAGGAAAGGAGAGGAGAGGAGAGGAGGAGAGGAGAGGGAGAGGAGAGGAGGAGAGGAGGGGAGAGGAGAGGAGAGGAGAGGAGAGGAGAGGAGAGGAGAGGAGAGGAGGAGAGGAGAGGGAGAGGAGAGGAGAGGAGAGGAGAGGAGAGGAGAGGAGAGGAGAGGAGAGGAGAGGAGGAGAGGAGAGGAGATAATTGTTGTTGGTTGTGCTGTTGTATTGCCGGGTTGCAGGTGGTGTCTTCGTCTCTTCGAGCTCTTAGGATCCTGACAGCTGATCCCTTGTGTCATTATGTCTTTTTCAAGGACCTTAAGTGTCATTATGTCAGAGAGAGAGAGAGAGAGAGAGAGAGAGAGAGAGAGCTGGAAACACACAGAATGAAAGACAGCAACATGATACCAGTCCAGTGTGACACACACAAAGACCACTCTGTGCCTCACAATACAGAGTCCCACTCACACATACAGTACGACCACGTTTCAGCTCCACCCCTCTTCCTGTCCGCTGGGGGCGGGGCCTACAGGTGTGTCCACTCACACATACAGTGCTGGGGGCGGGGCCTACAGGTGTGTCCACTCACACATACAGTGCTGGGGGCGGGGCCTACAGGTGTGTCCACTCACACATACAGTGCTGGGGGCGGGGCCTACAGGTGTGTCCACTCACACATACAGTGCTGGGGGCGGGGCCTACAGGTGTGTCCACTCACACATACAGTGCTGGGGGCGGGGCCTACAGGTGTGTCTAACCTTGCTTGCAAGATGGATAACCTCACGAGATCAAAAGAGATTCTCTCGACCTCTGGTTTAGTGAAACGTAATGTGAAGCTAAACCGTCCATCTGGCAGCGTCAGGTGACCACGTTTCAGCTCCACCCCTCTTCATGTCTGCTGGGGGCGGGGCGTAGAGGTGTGCAGTGTAGACTTCTCCCCTCCTTCAGTCCGCTAGCCTCAATAGAGAGGGAGAGCTTCAAGTTCAAGTCCAGATATGCCTAACCTCCTTTCCCTGTAAATCCCTCATTTATATTTATCCCAAACACTGTCTAGGAGGGAGAGGAGAGACACTGATTCAAGGGTAAACCCAAATTCTTCCCAAGGACACCCTCATGACCACCCCACCCCACCGCTGTAGTCTCTGGAGGGGCAGGATTTTGCAGTCTGTTGGGCACTCTATATACTCTCTCTTCCAGTCTATGAGGCCTGCGTCTGTAAGGATCTGGGTCCCAGCCTTGTGGTCCGAGCCTGGGTTCCAGCCACGGGCCGTGGGGTGGATGTGGAGCCCGGCCCCGACCCGGGCCCTGGGAGCGCGGGAGGCGGCTGGCTGCGATGGACCCCGACCTGTAGATGCCGAGGCAGGACTGTGCGTACGGGCTGCTGGGGCAGGACTGTGCGTACGGGCTGCTGGGGCGGCTGCAGCTGCTGCGCGGGCCGGAGCTGGTAGCCCCGCCGGTACCGCAGCGACTGGGAGCGGAGGAGAACCCGTGTGTACTGGACCTCCGGCATGATGAGCTTGAGGCAGAGCTCCTGGGCTTGGCTGGAGATTCCACGGCTGATGTTAGCCGGGAGGTCGTAGCCCACGATGTCCACCTTGGCGCTCGGCTGCCAGGGGCGGAGGTCCTTGTTCTTGATCTGCGCGGCCGAGCGGAGGAGAGGCATCCGCCCGCCGAAGCAGCTCCTCATGAGCCGCTCTTGGGCTCGCCGGAGCAGCCGCACCTCCCTGGCGACGCAGGCCACGCCCAGCGTGGACAGCTGGCGCCACAGCGAGGCGTTGAAGTGGTCGTAGAGGCGCGCGTCCAGGGAGTTCCAGGCACGGATCTTGCCGGGGAGGCCCGGCGTCAGGCTCCGCTTGGAGCTGGGCGTCCGCATGTTGAGCTTCACGTACAGGACGTCGTCCAGGTCCCAGGAGAGGAGGTGGCGAAGGAGGACCAGCGACTCGTCAAAGTGCTCGGCGATCATCACCAAGGAGAATCCCCGCTCTACTTCCGCCACGAAGGCCCGCGCGTACGCCGCGTCTGTCGCCGGCCGGTCCTTGTCCCCGCCCAGGTCAAAGGTCAATGTGTTGCGTGCGTACATGGAGTCCTTCTCCTCCGGCCGGTAGTAGCGCCAGGGCTCCGCCAAGAAGGCCTCCAAGGAGCCGTTGGGGACCCTCTTGAAGCTCTGGCAGTATTGGTTGTAGTAGCTGAACAGCGACTCGAACATGGAGCCCGGCTCTCTCAGGATGGTGACGTAGACGGTGTCGTTGGGCATGAGGCGCTGCAGCTCGGCGCGGTTGAAGCGCATGTGGCTGGTGATGACGCTGGGCGGCAGCGTGTGGGGGTGCACGAAGTGCGAGGTGAAGGAGCGCGGGTAGCAGAACTGGTGGCCACACGCCTGCACGGGCAGCGCCACCGTCAGGTTGTTGCGCTCGGCGAAGCGGAAGAGCAGGTTCTGCATGGTGGTGCTGGCCGTCTTGTGGGTCTTCAGGAAGCCCACGTTGGTGTGCTTGGGCTTCAGGCCCGGGGACGGGTGCGACCGGAGGGCGGAGCAGCCCAGGTGGAAGGCCTCCATCGTCCTGGAGAGACAGGCAGAGAATTCAGTTATTTATTTGGCCCCGATTAAGAGAAAGCAGCGGCTATTCAATTTGAAATCTAGAAGTGGAGAGACGGAGGTGAGGCACGAGAGTGTGAAGTCAGAAGTGAAATGGTGGATGTTGGAATAGAAAGGCTGGAAAGAAGAAGGACAGAGAGGACATGGAGAGAGATGGAGTGTGGAGACTGCAGGATATAGAAAGGACAGAGAGGACATGGAGAGAGATGGAGTGTGGAGACTGCAGGATATAGAAAGGACAGAGAGGACATGGAGAGAGATGGAGTGTGGAGACTGCAGGATATAGAGACAGAGAGGACATGGAGAGAGATGGAGTGTGGAGACTGCAGGATATAGAGACAGAGAGGACATGGAGAGAGATGGAGTGTGGAGACTGCAGGATGAAAGAAGAAGGACAGAGAGGACATGGAGAGAGCTGGAGTGTGGAGACATGGAGAGAGATGGAGTGTGGAGACTGCAGGATATAGAGACAGAGAGGACATGGAGAGAGATGGAGTGTGGAGACTGCAGGATATAGAGACAGAGAGGACATGGAGAGAGGTGGAGTGTGGAGACTGCAGGATATAGAGATGGATAAGGACAGAGAGGACATGGAGAGAGCTGGAGTGTGGAGACTGCAGGATATAGAAAGGACAGAGAGGACATGGAGAGAGATGGAGTGTGGAGACTGCAGGATATAGAGACAGAGAGGACATGGAGAGAGGTGGAGTGTGGAGACTGCAGGATGAAAGAAGAAGGACAGAGAGGACATGGAGAGAGCTGGAGTGTGGAGACATGGAGAGAGATGGAGTGTGGAGACTGCAGGATATAGAGACAGAGAGGACATGGAGAGAGGTGGAGTGTGGAGACTGCAGGATATAGAGATGGATAAGGACAGAGAGGACATGGAGAGAGCTGGAGTGTGGAGACATGGAGAGAGATGGAGTGTGGAGACTGCAGGATATAGAGACAGAGAGGACATGGAGAGAGATGGAGTGTGGAGACTGCAGGATATAGAGACAGAGAGGACATGGAGAGAGATGGAGTGTGGAGACTGCAGGATAT
This sequence comes from Poromitra crassiceps, assembly GCF_964638095.1. NCBI lineage: Eukaryota > Metazoa > Chordata > Actinopteri > Beryciformes > Melamphaidae > Poromitra > Poromitra crassiceps. The sequence goes on along the minus strand of NC_139628.1, from coordinate 58,071,791 downwards.
AGAGACAGAGAGGACATGGAGAGAGATGGAGTGTGGAGACTGCAGGATATAGAGACAGAGAGGACATGGAGAGAGATGGAGTGTGGAGACTGCAGGATATAGAGACAGAGAGGACATGGAGAGAGATGGAGTGTGGAGACTGCAGGATATAGAGACAGAGAGGACATGGAGAGAGGTGGAGTGTGGAGACTGCAGGATATAGAGACAGAGAGGACATGGAGAGAGGTGGAGTGTGGAGACTGCAGGATATAGAGATGGATAAGGACAGAGAGGACATGGAGAGAGGTGGAGTGTGGAGACTGCAGGATATAGAGATGGATAAGGACAGAGAGGACATGGAGAGAGCTGGAGTGTGGAGACTGCAGGATATAGAGATGGATAAGGACAGAGAGGACATGGAGAGAGGTGGAGTGTGGAGACTGCAGGATATAGAGATGGATTTAGAAAGGGTGAGCAGACAGTAGGTGAAAAGCAGACAGAGGTGGGGGGAGTGATAGCGTTCAGCGGAGTGAGACAGACTAGGGACGGCTTTAGAAAGGAAGACGTAAGCAAAATGGAAAGGTCAAGAGGGCTGTCAAAGATCTGTTATCCCTCCATTTTTATAATGAGTCCCAGGACAAAGTGGGCGGAGCAACACGACTCCAAGTCTCCATATCTGACGACTATTAGTGCTTAATGAGCCCATCCTGCTACGTACGTTTCATTTAGCTGCTGCTGTCACACTTTCTATTGTAATTAGCACCGCATGGACTTAGAACAGAGAGAAGAAGAGAGACAGAAGGTATCATCTGTGTGTGTGTGTGTGTGTGTGTGTGTGTGTGTGTGTGTATGTGTGTGTGTGTGTGTGCACGTGTGCGTGTGTGTGTGTGCACGTGTGCGTGCGTGTGTGTGTGTGTGTGTGTGTGCGTGTGTGCGTGCGTGTGTGCGTGCGTGTGTGTGTGTGCACGTGTGCGTGCGTGTGTGTGTGTGTGTGTGTGCGTGTGTGTGTGTGTGTGTGTGTGTGTGTGTGTGTGTCTGTGTGTGTGTGTGTGCATGTGAGTGTGTGTGTGTGTGTGCACGTGTGCGTGCGTGTGTGTGTGTGTGTGTGTGTGTGCGTGCGTGCGTGTGTGTGCACGTGTGCGTGCGTGTGTGTGTGTGTGCGTGTGCGCGTGTGTGCGTGTGTGTGTGTGTGTGTCTGTGCATGTGAGTGTGTGTGTGTGTGTGTGTGCATTTCAATCACTCACCAGCTCAAGTGGCCTCCGTGGTGCAGCAAAAGACTGACAGTGCTGATGGCAACGAAGACCAGGAATATCTTCTTCTGCGACATCTCTCTCTCGCTCTGTCTGTTTCACTGGGACTGTGGGAGGCAGGGAGAGAGAGAGAGAGAGAGAGAGAGAGGGAGAGAGAGACAGAGAGAGAGAGAGAGAGAGAGAGAGGGAGAGAGAGACAGAGAGAGAGAGAGAGAGAGAGAGAGGGAGAGAGAGACAGAGAGAGAGAGAGGTGATTAGAGAGCATCAGTGGAGGAGCGAGAGAGAGAGAGAGAGAGAGAGAGAGAGAGAGAGAGAGAGAGAGAGAGAGAGAGAGAGAGAGAGAGAGAGAGAGAAACGGGGGCAGGTGCAGGTGTAATGAGAATGAGAGAATGAGGGAGGTGGAGGGAGAGGGAGAGCGAGGGTGGAAATGAAAGGAGAAAGGAGAGGGAGGTTCAGAGGGAGAGGAGATGAAAGGGAACAGAAATGAGGAGAGAAAGGACATGGGGGGGGGGGGGGGGAGAAAACGGGGGAGGTGGGGTCCAAACCTAGAGAGGGCGATAGAGCGAATGGGAGAGAGAGAAGGATCCATTAGGAAGAGAGGGGTAGTGTGACTTGGCTTTTGTCACTGTGTGATAATACAGTGAGCAGCGATAGTGTCATTACCTCTCGCCCGCTGTTAATAAGCATATTGACACTTATACGCCTTTTATGGTCTCTCCACTCCAGCCCTGTGCACATGGCCCCTGTCCATCAGGGACGTGTGGACGCTGAAGACGAACAGGACTCCAGAGTGAAAGTCCTCTGTGGACGCTGAAGACGAACAGGACTCCAGAGTGAAAGTCCTCTGTGGACGCTGAAGACGAACAGGACTCCAGAGTGAAAGTCCTCTGGGGACGCTGAAGACGAACAGGACTCCAGAGTGAAAGTCCTCTGTGGACGCTGAAGACGAACAGGACTCCAGAGTGAAAGTCCTCTGGGGACGCTGAAGACGAACAGGACTCCAGAGTGAAAGTCCTCTGGGGACGCTGAAGACGAACAGGACTCCAGAGTGAAAGTCCTCTGTGGACGCTGAAGACGAACAGGACTCCAGAGTGAAAGTCCTCTGTGGACGCTGAAGATGAACAGGACTCCAGAGTGAAAGTCCTCTGTGGACGCTGGAGAAGAACAGGACTCCAGAATGAAAGTCCTCTGTGGACCCTGAAGACGAACAGGACTCCAGAGTGAAAGTCCTCTGTGGACGCTGAAGACGAACAGGACTCCAGAGTGAAAGTCCTCTGGGGACGCCGAAGACGAACAGGACTCCGGAGTGAAAGTCCTCTGTGGCACAAAGTCCCCGTGTGTCACTTGACCCAAAACGCTATGGAAGCGCTACGCGACCTGGGAAGCAATCCAAGCCTCTCTGGTCTCGTCCAGGCGGCTCCTCACTTGCATAACAATGGCCGACGTGCGTCTCCTTGATGACAGCGTGCCCGTTACCCTCCACGCACATGCCGGTGGACGCGGCGCCCGGCTAGTGTTACTCCTGCTAGAGCTGTTTTACACCGGAGGAAACACACCAGGAGCAAACACACCGCTTGGCGGAGGCTTTTATCCAGATCATCTCCGCGTGGCACGCAGCAAGCAGTGACCCTGGCAGTGTGTCTGGTACCCACTGAGCTGCACACACCATCACAGAGGGTTGTTGCTTTTACTCGCACGCATTTCATCTATATGAGCTGAAACAAATGAGCCAGGCGTAACCCATCCTGATAACGACACCTCACGTTCTGTCTCGCTCTACATGACTTCCAGCTGCCCGCATCGATTTCAGTGGGCGGGGAGTACTTCTGTCTTGACAGACAACTCCTTCAGCCAATCAGTGTCGTCGAATCCAATCCAAATCTACTCGGAAGAATGGCGAAAGCGTCCTTGTTTAGTTGTTGTTATCGAGTCTATTTCTGCAATAACTACACTTATGGCTGCGTTTAATCTACTAACGTTAATGTTACCTTCAATACCTCCCTGTAGAAATACCGCAGGGAGACACTTCAATTCAAAATGCAAAGTTCTTATACAGGCAGGCAGGAGGCGCTACATCATTTCATGTGCAAATTAAGCAATCTAATGACAGAGGGGAGAAAATGACTCCGTGTTCTTTGGCTCTGCAGTTTAGATTAGACACAGATCAGATGTCAGATCCAGATACAGATCAGATGTCAGATCCAGATACATCTCCCCAATAGTGAAATAGTGAAAAAAATACATCAGTGATCTCCTGTCATCTTGTAGCTGATGAAGAGAGAGACGAGGGTACATTGACGCTATCGCTCTCAAACGCATGAACAGCTGGGACTGTGCTGCTTCAGTGGCTGTGCTCAGTCACACACACACACGCACACGCACACACACACACACACACACGCACACGCACACGCACACGCACACACACACACACACACACACACGCTCTCATGCACACACACGTTCTGACACAAGCACTCTCATGCACATGCACACTAATGTATGCACAGACTGTTGGTTGTACGTATCCACGCACACACACACACACACACACACACACACGCTCTCATGCACACGCACACTGCACAGACTGTTGGTTGTACGCACACACACACACACACACACGCACACACACACACACGCACACGCGCACACGCGACGCACACACTCACTCACACACACACACACACACAAACACACGCACACACGCACACACACACACACACACACACACACACACACACACACACACACACACACACACACACACAGGGCGATCAGTCTGTTGGCTAGTTATGTCTTGGTACTGAGTCTAATGGGATCAGACTGTATCTTATCATCATCCATGTCCACACAGCTGTATTGATGAGAAAACTCTCTTTCTTCACATGTATCTGGGGAAAGTGGCCTAACTAGGCTAAGCTACACGTGTGCTTTTCATTCACACAGCTACACACACATCTGAGAAGTACCACCAGTGCCTTGCTCATGTGCACCTGGACAGCTGTTGAGGAGGAAGGGGAGAGAGAGAGAGCTTTACCCGCTCATAAGTGGAGAAGAGGATTCATTGTTCCGCAGCCAGTCTGGGGCTTTGAACCGACAACCCTCCAGGGGCAAGGCCGCTTCGCCAACTTCTAGTTTTTGTTGTTGCTGCTTTTTGGCAGAGAGAGGCTAATCTACTCCCTCAAGTCTGTTTCTTTATCACGAGGAAGATTGAACGGGACGCAGAGAGGCAGCAGCAGCAGCAGCACACTAACAATAAAGGCAGGACGCAGAGAGGCAGCAGCAGCAGCACACTAACAATAAAGGCAGGAAAGGAAAACAAAGTCCAACACAACGCCACACACGTGTGCACGCTCACTACAGGTTTGTGTTTAGGCTCCACGCCAGAGTGCAGGTTTAAGAGTAACCACACCAACACTCACCAGAGTGCAGGTTTAAAGGCCATGGCACACCAATCAAACATTCTCAAACAAACACCAACAAACACCAACAGACAATTGTCTGTGAATGTTGGCAGATGTTGGAGATTGTTTGAAAGCATGGCACACCGACCAAACATATTCAGCACAACAGTCCCAAACATGTAAAAAAGAAACACCAGAAAAATAGAAACTGCACTGTGTTACAGCACATAGAAGATGGCTCAGACTGACAAAGTTAGTTATACATCTGTCGAGTAATACAATGATACACCCAGTTTATTTATTTTGTAGCGACAGATGGCCTTCAAACGCCACACTCACGTGACGCTTCTTGAGAGAGAGGTGAGGTAACTACATCTTTCTGCAGACTTTATCGAGGGACCATGAAGGCGTCATGTGACAGGCTAACGCTAGTTGAAGCCTGGAGGTCCTGCTGGTGGCAGCTGCAACAGTGTTTTCTCTGCTATCAACCTGGTTAATCTCGCTATATTCTTCATCACAGCGGGTCATTACCCACTGTGCACTTAATCGTGCACTAGTTCTGCATAAGCACCTGCAGCTCTCTCCTTATTTTACTGACGTTCTCAGTGATCACACGGCTGTTTACATGTGTTTCTGAACGGCTAGCTAGTTATTAGCATAGCTCGCTGTTAGCCGTCATGGATGTTCTCTCTCTCCCTCATGTAACCTTGCTGCGCATATTAACATTACTTATTTGCGGGAGTGCATGGGAGAAGTCTCCCGCTAGTGTTGTTGATGCCACTGGTGATGGCACATGGTTGGCAGAGAAACGTATGTTTGCTGCGTCGCGTGTAACGTTAATTTAGAGGAGGCTCTGCCTCTGACCAGACAACCGCATGAATTAGGCGCGCATGCGTGAGCTCCGTTTCCATGGATACGCGACTGAAAACATGGGAAGTTACCAGACAACAGCGAACAGCGAACAACGCCGGATTGAACAAGTCGAATCCTGGCAAACATGACAGAACATCGCCGAACACGAACAGACAAGGACAGACAGCTATGGCACACCAAACGAACATTTGTCTTTGTTCGTGTTTGTTCGTGTTTGTTTGTGTTTGTTTGAGAATGTTCGTTTGGTGTGCCATGGGCTTAAGAGTAACCACACCAACACTCACCAGAGTGCAGGTTTAAGAGTAAACACACCAACACTCACCAGAGTGCAGGTTTAAGAGTAACCACACCAACACTCACCAGAGTGCAGGTTTAAGAGTAACCATACCAACACTCACCAGAGTGCAGGTTTAAGAGTAACCATACCAACACTCACCAGAGCGCAGGTTTAAGAGTAACCACACCAACACTCACCAGAGTGCAGGTTTAAGAGTAACCACACCAACACTCACCAGAGTGCAGGTTTAAGAGTAACCACACCAACACTCACCAGAGTGCAGGTTTAAGAGTAACCACACCAACACTCACCAGAGAGCAGGTTTAAGAGTAACCACACCAACACTCACCAGAGCACAGGTTTAAGAGTAACCACACCAACACTCACCAGAGTGCAGGTTTAAGACTAACCACACCAACACTCACCAGAGTGCAGGTTTAAGAGTAACCACACCAACACTCACCAGAGCACAGGTTTAAGACTAACCACACCAACACTCACCAGAGTGCAGGTTTAAGACTAACCACACCAACACTCACCAGAGTGCAGGTTTAAGAGTAACCACACCAACACTCACCAGAGCACAGGTTTAAGAGTAACCACACCAACACTCACCAGAGGGCAGGTTTAAGACTAACCACACCAACACTCACCAGAGAGCAGGTTTAAGAGTAACCACACCAACACTCACCAGAGAGCAGGTTTAAGAGTAACCACACCAACACTCACCAGAGCACAGGTTTAAGAGTAACCACACCAACACTCACCAGAGTGCAGGTTTAAGACTAACCACACCAACACTCACCAGAGTGCAGGTTTAAGAGTAACCACACCAACACTCACCAGAGTGCAGGTTTAAGAGTAACCACACCAACACTCACCAGAGCACAGGTTTAAGAGTAACCACACCAACACTTACCAGAGTGCAGGTTTAAGAGTAACCACACCAACACTCACCAGAGCGCAGGTTTAAGAGTAACCACACCAACACTTACCAGAGTGCAGGTTTAAGACTAACCACACCAACACTCACCAGAGTGCAGGTTTAAGAGTAACCACACCAACACACACCAGAGTGCAGGTTTAAGAGTAACCACACCAACACACACCAGAGAGCAGGTTTAAGAATAACCACACCAACACTCACCAGAGTGCAGGTTTAAGAGTAACCACACCAACACTCACCAGAGCACAGGTTTAAGAGTAACCACACCAACACTCACCAGAGTGCAGGTTTAAGAGTAACCACACCAACACTCACCAGAGTGCAGGTTTAAGAGTAACCACACCAACACTCACCAGAGCACAGGTTTAAGAGTAACCACACCAACACTCACCAGAGCACAGGTTTAAGAGTAACCACACCAACACTTACCAGAGTGCAGGTTTAAGACTAACCACACCAACACTCACCAGAGTGCAGGTTTAAGAGTAACCACACCAACACTCACCAGAGTGCAGGTTTAAGAGTAACCACACCAACACTCACCAGAGCGCAGGTTTAAGAGTAACCACACCAACACTCACCAGAGTGCAGGTTTAAGAGTAACCACACCAACACTCACCAGAGTGCAGGTTTAAGAGTAACCACACCAACACTCACCAGAGAGCAGGTTTAAGAATAACCACACCAACACTCACCAGAGTGCAGGTTTAAGAGTAACCACACCAACACTCACCAGAGTGCAGGTTTAAGAGTAACCACACCAACACTCACCAGAGTGCAGGTTTAAGAGTAACCACACCAACACTCACCAGAGTGCAGGTTTAAGAGTAACCACACCAACACTCACCAGAGAGCAGGTTTAAGAGTAACCACACCAACACTCACCAGAGCGCAGGTTTAAGAGTAACCACACCAACACTCACCAGAGCGCAGGTTTAAGAGTAACCACACCAACACTCACCAGAGTGCAGGTTTAAGAGTAACCACACCAACACTTACCAGAGAGCAGGTTTAAGAGTAACCACACCAACACTCACCAGAGTGCAGGTTTAAGAGTAACCACACCAACACTCACCAGAGTGCAGGTTTAAGAGTAACCACACCAACACTCACCAGAGCACAGGTTTAAGAGTAACCACACCAACACTCACCAGAGTGCAGGTTTAAGAGTAACCACACCAACACTCACCAGAGTGCAGGTTTAAGAGTAACCACACCAACACTCACCAGAGCACAGGTTTAAGAGTAACCACACCAACACTCACCAGAGTGCAGGTTTAAGAGTAACCACACCAACACTTACCAGAGTGCAGGTTTAAGAGTAACCACACCAACACTCACCAGAGTGCAGGTTTAAGAGTAACCACACCAACACTTACCAGAGTGCAGGTTTAAGAGTAACCACACCAACACTCACCAGAGTGCAGGTTTAAGAGTAACCACACCAACACTCACCAGAGAGCAGGTTTAAGAGTAACCACACCAACACTCACCAGAGTGCAGGTTTAAGAGTAACCACACCAACACTCACCAGAGCACAGGTTTAAGAGTAACCACACCAACACTCACCAGAGAGCAGGTTTAAGAGTAACCACACCAACACTCACCAGAGAGCAGGTTTAAGAGTAACCACACCAACACTCACCAGAGAGCAGGTTTAAGAGTAACCACACCAACACTCACCAGAGTGCAGGTTTAAGAGTAACCACACCAACACTCACCAGAGTGCAGGTTTAAGAGTAACCACACCAACACTCACCAGAGTGCAGGTTTAAGAGTAACCACACCAACACTCACCAGAGAGCAGGTTTAAGAGTAACCACACCAACACTCACCAGAGTGCAGGTTTAAGAGTAACCACACCAACACTCAAGTGCTAAATAACTGTCACCTATAAGGGAGGCAGAGGCGGCGAGAGCAGTGACAACAAGCCAGTAAACAACAGCAGCATCGATGGCAGCGCTGAAAGGAGAATCAGTTACAGATCTAAAGGTGCACATATCCTCTAACCAACTCAGCAAGGCGAGCCCAAACAAACAATTAATTTTTAAATAGCGGATCACGAGATGTTAGCACGCCACAGAGAGAGATACATATATATACATGTATATATATACCACGAGATGTTATCACGCCACAGATATATATATATATATATATATATATATATATATATATATATATATAGTGATAGAGTGATTATATATATATATATATATATATATATATATATATATATATATATATATATATATATATATATAGTGATAGAGTGATGTGTTTCCCAACCAATCAGATTGAGCTGGAGCGGAACACGCCCTTAGCCTGGTGAAATCAGGTGAAACCTAATTGGTTGTTGGATGGATAGATTGCTAGATTGACATTGTATCGTCCACTGGTATCTCACGCTCAAAGTAGGAAGTGAAATTCATGCTGCTGCCTGTGCTGACCTGACAGGAATGATTTACTGAGACAGTAGCAGCATATTATATTTCCCCCTTATTTTTATTTACTTTTTATCAATCAGTAAGTGTTCACAACCCAGACAGTCGTTGCATTGGATTACGACCCAAAACGAGTTTCGAGTTGCGGGAGCCTTGCGGTGCGCGATACTGGGTCAATGTCAGAAAACTGGAATATTTGCAACGTCTCGGCTGCAGGGGTTCCACTACAGACGGCATGGATATAAAAGTAAGTCAATTGATTTCAAGTTATCCGGACCTTCTATTAAATTCGGCGTGGAAATGGTTCACCGAGCAGCGCTATTTTTGTTGTATTGAAGTTTCATCCTGTAATTTTTTATAATAAAACCCGCAACCTTAAATTCCCACATTTTTTAACTGAATTTGGCCTGTAAATCGATGGCTGATTTTTAAAGCTTGAGTGGTGATCTTTATATCATATGAAAGTAGAAGAAATAAGGAATCGATTGGGATGAAGCATGTCAACCTAGCATGTCGGGAAGGGGGGGGTAAATAACGCTCCAAAGTTGATGAATTGGAATGTAACTAAACGAGTATGTTGATATAGTGCAGGGGAAGGGAACACTCGTTCCAGATGCAATAAAGTGTAATTTAACGCTATTTGACAACAGTTTTGGCCATAGATTTGTCAAGTATCATACAAACAGTGCAAGACAGCCATTATAAAGACAGGTGGGCTGATTGAATGGACAACACCTGTCTTGTGAAAGCACACCTGAGTGTGATTACAATGACATCATAGGATCAGTCATGCAGTAATAGGCTACATTTTCGGTACTGGCGCAGATTAATCAAAACATTGATGTCACAGGTAGGCTGTATACCATAATATATCATGAATCTATGTGAATAAATAGATTTATATAAATAGTAATCACAGAGATGCATAGAGATAAATCCTGAAACCTTCTCACAACAGTTCTAGCCTAAGCCAGTGGTTTTCAAAGTGGGGTCCCCAGCAAAAAGGGGGGATAATCTATTTTCACTATAATTCCATGCCATCCATAAGTAACACAATCTAAGATAGTGTAGAAGTGAGTAACTAGGCTAATTATAACCATAACAGCACAAATAATTGACAAAAATCTCGAAATAAATATACAGTATTTACTCTGAGAAATGAAATAATGAGAAAAGGAACAATTATTGATGGTTAAAACTGAATAATGACATCACAACAGTCTAATCCTAATGCTAATTTAAAATGAGATTTGGGCGTTTTGGGCAAAAGGGAAAAAAAAAGCGCCAAAATTTTCGGTCGCAACCGAAGTTACCTCCCCTGTTTCCAATCTCACCAGCCACCATTGATATATATATATATATATATATATATATATATATATATATATATACATCTGTGGCGTGCTAACATCTCGTGGTATATTAGACAACAACAGCATGACCGCGAGTGTGATATTGCTTTTATGCAACAGTTCTATTAAACAAAGCTGATTAAAAAAATGACAAAAAGCTGAGAAAATATATGATTTCTCTATTTATTCCTCCGCCAACAAAAATAGTTCCCTCAGCTTTCTGCTTTGCTGAAAATGTAGCCTAATCAGCCTAATTAACTGCAGGCTGTCTACTTTACTACTGTCTACTCTACAGCTGTGAAGCGTTTTGTTGATTAGGGCAGCTGTGAAGCGGAGTGATCTACACACAGTGAAGCACCAGTGCATTATCATGAAATATTGGCACTGGTAGGATCCCTCTTGTCCAATCAAATTGCTCGGCCGGCACTACCTGTTGTATAAATATATATCACGAGATGTTAGCACGCCACAGAGAGAGAGATATATATATATATATATATATTTAAGCAATATATCACGAGAGCAAGTGTGTTGTGGTGAATATATCCCGCTGATAAGCTGTTATCCAGCTTATCAGCGGGATATATTCCACAACACACGCTGCTCGAGTGCTATATTGCTTTTATAAAACGGTTTCCAAGTATAATAATATAATAATAATAATACTATAAGTCCGACTGGCATCGTATTCTGATAGAGTCAGTTGAAACACTACTGTAAGGCGGGACCTCTAGCAAGAAGATAGACGTGCGGGTGATTTGATTGGATCGTTCTGGAGACTGAAGTCAACATTGGCCAATCCTGGCGCTTGCTGAGAGCTTTTTGCAAAGCTCGACACCAGAGCCGTATGCCGACACCAAGTAACGTTACGTCTTATTTAGAAATGCGGGGTTAAGAGTGAGGGCGCGCGAGAGAGGGGTTAAGACATTAGCCCGCGTCTATTCTTGTACAAAACATCATTTTCTGCGAAGTATTAGTAAAGTTATAAGCGAAGCTCGATTCACAAGGATCTGAAAACTGTCTCCGCCATTTTGTTTTTGAGGTAACCAAAGCCTAAGATAGTGGCGCCATCATGCGTCTGGCTGCAAGCGAGTAGCTTTTTGTTTTGACACTACTGTAAGGCGGGACCTCTAGCAAGAAGATAGACGTGCGGGTGATTTGATTGGATCGTTCTGGAGACTGAAGTTGACATTGGCCAATCCTGGCGCTTGCTGAGAAGCTGAGAGCTTTCTGGAAAGCCCAACACGGAGCTCGAGCGCAGGGCTGCCTTTTAGTAAGAGAGTTGCCATGGCAACCAATAACCCATGGCCATGGGTTATTGAACTCGGTTACTGGAATTATACAATGGCTGTGAACCAATCAGATTGCTTGATTTGAGAGAGCCGTTTTATAAATATATATATACCACGAGATGTTAGCACGCCACAGAGAGAGAGATATATATATACAAGGAAGGCAACACTATCAATCATGTGCTAATGAGAGCAGGTGGGGATGTCAGAGTGGGGAGAGGTCACTGTGCACACTGAGGAGTCCAAAGGTGTTTCTCTTCCTGCAAACATTTTGTTAGCAGTAACCTGCAGAGAAGTATGAAGTGCTTCTTTTTGTTTTGTAAGTATGTGCACATTGAGAGCCTTAACAAGCCTTAATGACTTGCATCTGTTGGGGGCGGAGTTTCTGCAGGCAGCAGCAGGAGGTAAACAGAGAGAGAAGGTAAAACACTGGCCATGTGCTTATTTTACCTAGATTATTAATGATACAAAGTGGGTTGATTACCGGTAAAGCCATCCTTTAAGAATGCAATAAGGTTTCCTAGTACCTTTTTAAAGGATACTACTGGTGTGTTTTGTTTTGTTTTGTTTGTGCCGATCATCTCGGTTGCCCCTCCCCTTTACAGTACATACTTGGTAAATGGCCTGCGCTTTTATCCAAAGTGCTTTACAATCAGTAGATAGTCTACATTCACCCATTCATACACCAATGGCGGCAGGCTGCCA
>NC_139628.1:58046766-58051766 GCF_964638095.1 Poromitra crassiceps | reverse complement strand
CCGGGGCACTGAAGCTCCCAGGGGCCCCCCTACCCATCGTCCGGATGTTTGGATGTTTTTTCGGCATATTTAGAGGAATATCTCATTTTAAATTAACATTAGTATTATACTGTTATGTTATTATTCCGTTTCTGAGATTCAGTTTCTCACTCAGTCATAGGCAATTCTAGGCTTTGCAAAGAGGTAGCACCAGCAGGATAAAGATATTAGTCTGACTGGGGGGTTTCTAGGGGGGGCTGTGCCCCCCCTGGACAAAGAAATTTTGTACATTTTAAAGTAAAATGCATGAATCTGATGCACTCTGAGAGCAAAAGGAAGAGGCTAATCTTCACATTAATATCCTCTTCACTGTGCTGTGGCTTTACAATGATGAAAAAATAATTGACATTACATTTCCAATACAAAACAGCAGAGGGTGCCGCAGCACCACAAGCACCCCCACTTCCCGCGCCCCTGGTCACCACTTGCCCACAGGCATCCAATGAGACTAAATCATCAGACTTAATCTTCTTGGAAACACATTTTATTTTGTCCTGATTGGTCTTAGATTTGTGTCATAGTTCTGTGGAGCCCAACATGAGCCCTCCAAAAAAAAAAAAAAAAAAAATTTTTTTTTTTTTTTGGAGGGCCCCTTCACCCCGAGGGCCCCGGGGCACCTGCCCCGGTTGCCCTATGGTTAATCCGGCCTTGTTTAGTGCAGTGATCTACCTTATGATAGAGTATGGTACTTGTTTGAAGTTACTGCCATGTCTAGTGGAGTTATCTGACCTAATGGTCAGAATGTTTTTCTCATGCTGGCACCACACTAGAGGAGATGTGAGCCGTTACTGGTCCAATTCGGCCCTCCCAACAATCAGGGGGCGTTCCACATGATCTGAACCGATGATGTGCCCAAATGAGCCAGACATCATCTTAATGCTACTGACTTGATCGGAGTCTCCCCGATTTCACATCATCATCAAACATAATCCTATAGTGCAAAAAAGGAACAGCAATGCAATGCAGAAACAACAGCCAATGAGAGCAAGCTGACCATGAAGCATCACCAATCAGAGCCAAGCCCAAGCCGTCATTCTGCATAATATAGCCAAGTGTTTGATATTTGCGAGTATCTGCACTGCGAAATCACTTCATTGTGCCTTTCAACATTGGTAATAGGCCTTTTTCACAGCAGCTATTTTGTGTCTCAAAAAGACAGGGTAAACACAGGTGCAACCAAAACATGAAGGAGCACTGGAACACCTAAATGGATCAAAACATGAAGGAGCACTGGAACACCTAGATGGATTGGAAGTTGGAAACCCTCATTCATGTTTTGGTTGCACCTGTGTTTCCCCTGGCAAAACGGCTGCTGTGAAAAAGGTCAAACAACAAACAGCCTATTAAAACGGATGGTTAAATTCTCACCTCTGGCCCTCCGGAACGGACTGCCTGTCTGTCTGTCTGTCTGTCTGTCTGTCTGTCTGTCTGTCCAACTGTTAATCCAAACTCGTCTGGCGTTCCACTTGTCTTTGGCAAACTACTCTAAAGCCTGCTGAACACGATCAGCTGTTCCTCCTCCATGTTGGTAAACATCTGACGCCTGCTGCGTCTCCATGGTCATGTGACGTGTGTAACGTTAGCGTAGCTCCGCCGAGCGCGATCATCTCATATCTTATCTTGTAGTGTGTGTGTGTGATGCATGTTATAAACTTGTGCTGTGTGTGTGTGTGTGTGTGTGTGTGTGTGTGTGTGTGTGTGTGATGCATGTTATAAACTTGTGCTGTGTGTGTGTGTGTGTGTGGGGGGGGGGGGGGGGGGCTTGTTTGCGATTTGAGAGGAGAGAATCTGTTCAATCTGTTGTTTTGCCTGTGCTCTCTCAATATTGAAGTAACGTCTCGTGCGCAGCAGCAGACAGTTGAAGGAAAATAACATTTGAAGGCTGAACATGAGACTAAGTGACTTGTTAAGATGTTTTTTTTTTGCAGTGAACAACTGGACAGGCAGGAACAGAACAGCTGCAGCCACACACACACACACACACACACACACACACACACACACACACACACACACACACACACACACACACACACACACACACACACACACACACACAGAAATGTGTCCTGTCATCAATATCTGCAGCTGCCACCAGCTACTGCAGCAGGACAAAGAGCTTTAAGTGGATTATTTTCTGGATTTACTGGAGTGGGGGAAAAGGAGAAATACTCAGAAGATTGTTTAAAACAGCCTGTAGATGAGAGCTACTGTGCAAATCTTGGGTGGGAGGATAAAAAGCAGAATTAAATTCTAAGAAATCCTCTGTCAGATAAACTCAAAGGCTGTAGAATTCTAAGGCGATCTAAGAAGAGCACTCGTGTTCCTGGAAGCGTGTTTTGCATCTGTGAAATGTATCTGTGAAATCTGCTAAATCAATGTGAGATATGAGGCTTCAGATGATTCTGTGCGGTGGCGCCCCCTCTGTTGCTCCACCCATCTGCACCCTTGACAATAGAGAGCCACAGGGATGACTTATTTTTGTAGGCTGAATGCGGAAGTCCCGAACTTCCTGGTTCTTCACTGTTTCTCTCTCTTTGGGATTTTTGAATGGGTTTTTGCCGCGATGCTTCAAATAAGGTCTCTGGGCAACGCAAGATTAATCAAACGCGAACCAGAGTTCCGTCGGATAATCTTCACACATGAGGACCACTTTCATGAGTTTTGAAGCGTTAACACGAGCCCTAGAAGTAAAATGCTCGAGGTAAGCTAATCCAGAACTACACACTGTCGCATAGGCTTCCACGTCACGTCAGCACTCAACCTGGACTGTTGTTGATGTGTGCACTGATTACCCCGGACTGAACGGGGCTGAACCAGGTGAGGGAAAGAGAATTTCCGTGTTCGCCCTTTGAAGTGGTGACGTTATTGACGTATATATCCCCATCGACTCAACAGTGTAGTCTCATTTAGCCGTTTGCTAGCTAGCCGTCCTTTTAACGGCACGTAAAAGCTTCAAAACTCATAAAAGTGGTCTTCATGTGTGAAGATGATGTTACTAAACACTGGTTCGCGTTTGATTAAGCCAGCGTTGCCCAGAGAGATTATTAGAAGCATCGCGCCAAAAACCCATTCAAAACTCCCATAGGCGAAAACTGTGAAGAACCAGGGCTGTTAGCATCGACGATTTCCGGACTCGTTACTGCGGCTCTCTATAAAGGCCTTTATAAACGCCGTGCGTATATAGGCGACTTCCCAGGTCACCGTGATGAAAGAGCTGTCGTGCTGCTTTCAAGTGCTGTGGGGAAAATTGGAATATGGGAAGTGCTGAGATGCGAGTTTACAGGAGGGACCGCATAGGAAGGAAGCCGTGTAAACAACTGAGAGTAAAAGCTACGTATTTTATTTGATATGTATGTTATTGTTTGGCATTACACATAAATAATTGGGACTGTTATGTGTTTCTATTTTCAGTTGTTTAGTTTTTTGATCGTCACAAACACAACACATGCAAATAAATAAATAAATAACAATGTCATATGTATTTATATGCAGATGTTCTTGTCTTCATTCAAAGTAGCACTGCCGCCATTTGGTTTCTAAAATAGAACAGCCACCTAAACAGTTACAGTTCAGTTTGTTACCTTTTCCAACCAAAAGCACTTGAGACAAGACATAATTATGACTTGTGAACTCTGAGGTACACTGCAAAAAGACTTGTGAACTCTGAGGTACACTGCAAAAAGACTTGTGAACTCTGAGGTACACTGCAAAAAGACTTGTGAACTCTGAGGTACACTGCAAAAAGACTTGTGAACTCTGAGGTACACTGCAAAAAGACTTGTGAACTCTGAGGTACACTGCAAAAAGACTTGTGAACTCTGAGGTACACTGCAAAAAGACTTGTGAACTCTGAGGTACACTGCAAAAAGACTTGTGAACTCTGAGGTACACTGCAAAAGACTGACAAGCTGTCTGATCTCACTGCACTGGCAGATAACCTTGCTGGTTTCAATGAATTTCACTCACGCCAAAACAATTCTTTCAAGAAATCATCATAACAAACACAGTGAACATTTTCAAACAAGAAACTTTCTCCAAGACAATTTCACTTTTAGTACTAAACAAGTAAAATTGCAAATGTGTTGAAAGCAAACACAATAAATCCGACATAAGCTTGACCACCAGACAGGATTAGTGTGTGTGTGGGAATGGAAGCGTTACCTGGAGCTTCACCACACCACAGCTTCTGTCTGAACCTCCTTCAAGACACTTTCTCTTATCTCTCTCTCCCTCAAATCCTCATGACATTCATGTGAACTGTACCTCTCTCTCCCCCTCCTCTCCCCCTCTGCACCTCTCTCTCCTCTTCCTCTCCTCCTCTCCCCATCTGCACCTCTCTCTCCTCCTCTCCTCCTCTGCACCTCTCTCTCCTCCTCTCCCCCTCTGCACCTCTCTCTCCTCCTCTCCTCCACTGCACCTCTCTCTCCTCTCTCCTCCTCTGCACCTCTCTCTCCTCCTCTCCTCCTCTGTACCTCTCTCTCCTCCTCCTCTCCTCTGCACCTCTCTCTCCTCCTCTGCACCTCTCTCTCCCTCCTCTCCCCCTCTGCACCTCTCTCTCCTCTTCTCTCCTCCTCTGCACCTCTCTCTCCTCCTCCTCTCCTCCTCTGCACCTCTCTCTCCTCCTCTCCTCCTCTGCACCTCTCTCTTCTCCTCCTCTCCTCCTCTGCACCTCTCTCTCCTCCTCCTCTCCTCTGCACCTCTCTCTCCTCCTCCTCTGCACCTCTCTCTCCTCCTCTCCTCCTCTGCACCTCTCTCTCCTCCTCTGCACCTCTCTCTCCTCCTCCTCTGCACCTCTCTCTCCTCCTCTCCTCCTCTGCACCTCTCTCTCCTCCTCTGCACCTCTCTCTCCTCCTCTCTCTCCTCCTCTCCTCCTCTGCACCTCTCTCTCCTCCTCCTCCTCTCCTCCTCTGCACCTCTCTCTCCTCCTCCTCTCCTCCTCTGCACCTCTCTCTCCTCCT
>NC_139628.1:58033236-58040736 GCF_964638095.1 Poromitra crassiceps | reverse complement strand
CCTGGCCTCCACATGCAGGAGGCAGGTGCTCCTCCACACCCTGGCCTCCACACGCAGGAGGCAGGTGCTCCACCACACCCTGGCCTCCACACGCAGGAGGCAGGTGCTCCTCCACACCCTGGCCTCCACATGCAGGAGTCAGGTGTTCCTCCACACCCTGGCCTCCACATGCAGGAGTCAGGTGTTCCTCCACACCCTGGCCTCCACACGCAGGAGTCAGGTGCTCCACCACACCCTGGCCTCCACACGCAGGAGGCAGGTGTGGAGGACTGGATGTAATTTGAAGGGGAAACGAAATGGAGAAGTGTGAGCAATACATTCTGTATTTGAGGTAAATGAGTCCTGTCAAACACCATTCTCCTCACAGACAAATAGCAATAGCACTGACTCTAAACCCATGTCAGCTTTCATAAATCAGCACAGAGATAGTGACATAGAGGCTGGCTGGCACGCCTTAAATAACCTTATAAATAACCATCAGGGGGATCAGGGGGAATTGGCAAAGTTACGAGGCAAACAAAGGCAACAAAGTTGACAAAGCGAGCACTGCAGAAAAAGAACAGTGCTAATTAGCTAAGCTAAGCTAAGCTAAGCGAGCCTTGTTATGATCCTGAATGGCTCAATAGGCAGGGCATGACACCGACACACAGCAGCTAGGAATCCATTGAGCCACAGCAAAACAGTGAAAAGATCCAGGAGTTTGTGATTGTCTTCATGGCGTGGAGAGAGAGCGTGCTGCATAGCAAGAGCATGGCTGGGAAACTCCATCCAATGGACCAGCCAGATCAGATGCCATCACACATCATTACCGCCGACACTGAACCCTAACCCGGCCTGCCCTACATGCGCCGCGCTGTGTAGACACACGCCACGCGCGCTAATGAGCCTATAAACCCCGCAGCACGCAGCAATAAGTAAGATCGATACATGCTAGGTCAATACAACACGGCTAAGATAGCGAAAATCCCTTCAAGCAATTAGAAGCCACCGTCCTCATTCAGACCCAATTATGACCGGGTCAAACGGGCTTAATTGGGTGTCTAGTTTGTTGATTATTGCTGAGGCCAGCGCATGGCCCTGTTTATCATATTGATAGAAGAGATCGCCCTGTTTATCATCGTGACAGACGAGAGGTCCCTTGGTAATTTGCGTCGCGTCTGCGGTGATAATTGGGGAATTAAAAGCAAATAAGTGATCTTATTTGCGGTCTGCCTTTGAGGATAACTTCAGGAGGTCTTGGCAGAAGAAGGGACGTCCAGTCCTGATTAGGCCTTGGAGTGAATATTACTGATACTGATGATGATGAGCATGGAGATCTCTTGAGATTCTGGGTTTGTCTGCCAGCAGCACAGAGATAGGAAGAAGGTCAGGAGATGAATAGAGTGTTAAATGGATTCAGTGAGAGCTTGTGGCACTGCAGCACACAGCAGCATGGACGCACATAGACCAAGTGGATTTTTGCTAAATCAGAATATTTCTGACATGAATTCCTCCAGAGTTCCATGACTGAGTAGCTAGAGAGAGAACTATGATCACAACAGTCATTCTTCTACTTTCGACTAAATCATTTTCAAAAGTGAGACGACCACAGGGAGAACTGAAGACAACAATAACCTCAGTAAAAGTTGGTCAAAACAGGAAGCGCACCCAGACGCTGATTCAGCTGAATAAATCACCCAGAATGAATTTACCACAGGGAGACGTGCTGCTAAAGCTTGGTGATAGAGACACAACGCCGGTGGATCTGGGCTGTGATGAACTTCTTGCCTGCCTGTGCCTGGAGCTGCATTCATTTTGTCACTTGAACCAGGCTGATATGGACCAAAACGTATGGATGTATTTTTGTAGGCTTATCCAGAAGTCCCTGCACTTCTTGGTTTTTAGGGGGAAAAGAGGGTGGGATTTTTGCATGGGAATTTCACTGAAATGCTGGTCTGTGGTTAAGAAAAGTTTATGAAACAGCCAAGTTTGTGTTCAGCAAGATAATCTTCACAAATGAGGACCACTTTTATGACTTTTGAAGTGTTTTCTGAAAATCGCATTTATCGCACCCTATTACTCAATAATGAGTTTTCCCTTCCATAATAGAAGTAGAAATGTTACATTATTAGGGGTTCAAGCCCTGAAGGGGCTGAAACCCTATTGTTTTTGTGCCGGTTTATTATTATTATTCTTGTTCATCTGCCCCAACGCAAATTCCCGTGAGTTGGTAAATGGTAGAGACCTGACACCTGGCCCAATGACAGATAGTGTTGGCTGGTAGGTGCTCAAAAAAGATTTTTCGAATCGGCCTGAAGGTGGCGCTATAATCGACGGTTTTACGTTAAAGGCCTTAACTTCCACGCCGTTGGTCCGATTTTCAAACTTTTTTTTTCCAGATGTTCAGGTGGACCTGCTCTACAAATTTGCCATAAGGACCCTCAATGTCCGCCTGGAAAGTTTTTGAGATATTTGGAAAAGTTTGGAAAACACATTTTTTGCATCTCCTCCTAGACCGTTGGACCGATTTCCACTAGAATCGACAGGAAGCATCTATGGAGCAAGCTCTACAATCCTGAATTTGGAATTTTTGAAATCTACTTTAGTTTCGGAGATATTGATCGTTAAAGTTGTGAGAGGGCGTGGCCTCACAGCTAAATTGTCATAACTTCATGACTGATTAAGGAATCTTCACGAAACTTGCAGGAGGTCTTCGGAGACCATCCTAGACCATGTGTGTCAAATTTTGTGCAATTCGACCAAAAGGGGGCGCCATAAACGCCAGAAATGGGCGTGGCTTAACATAAAAAAGGCTGTAACTCCACACCTGTTTGTCCAATGATCGCGAAACTTGTCAGATATATCAAGGAGGATGTCCTAGTCAGAATCAGAAGCTTTGTCATCTGCGCAAGGCTTGAACCCCGCCCATCGCCGCTTGCGGCTATATTTTGTACTTTACTTTTTTACTTTTTATTAAAACTTATAAATTGGGGACCTTGTGTTTGCCGTATGCTATTCTTTGGTTCTCTAGTGACCTTTTTGTCCCTTTGAGCTACTTTGACGCTCTATTAACGCAGAGCTATAATAATGCTATATGCTATAATCTGCTCAGTCCATCAAACCATCCTGTGTTGATCTACATCAAACCAGGTGTAGGACTTCTCCCTCTGTGAACATCTTCTCCCTCTGTGACCATCTTCTGTCATGAATATCTCATTGGTAGCCTGTGGCCCTATGGGCTCTGAGCCTCAGCTCGTGAGGTCAGACGCTAACTGACAGATGTGACAGACAGACTGACTGACAGTAGCTAACTGACAGATGTGACAGACAGACTGACAGTAGCTAACTGACAGATGTGACAGACAGACTGACTGACAGTAGCTAACTGACAGATGTGACAGACAGACTGACTGACAGTAGCACGTCTGATCCCGCTGTGCCTCCTTCACTTTCCCACAATGCAACGGGACGGAAAAGAAATTGGGACGACGGTTTGTCCTAAATTCCTTCTTCTTCACAGCAGAGCCTCAGCTGCGCTTTGTGCCGGAGATGCTTCCAGATAGTCTGAATAATTAACCAGGATGGAACAATAAACGCGCTGTTCTCACAAGTTCTCCTCGCTCTCATCTAAAAATGTGAAAAGCAGATGGCACGTTGCCTCTGGCCAAGCCTTGGTTGGAGGGGGGAGAGCAGAGGATGGAGCTAGACGGGCGGAGGAGGGAGGGAGGGAGGGAGGGAGGAGAGGATGGAGCTAGACGGGCGGAGGAGGGAGGGAGGGAGGAGAGGAGAGGATGGAGCTAGATGGGTGGGGGAGGGAGGGAGGGGGGAGAGGAGAGGATGGAGCTAGATGGGTGGGGGAGGGAGGGAGGGGGGAGAGCAGAGGATGGAGCTAGATGGGTGGGGGAGGGAGGGAGGGAGGGAGGAGAGGATGGAGCTAGACGGGCGGAGGAGGGAGGGAGGGAGGGAGGAGAGGATGGAGCTAGATGGGTGGAGGAGGGAGGGAGGGAGGGAGGAGAGGATGGAGAATTTGGGGCGAGGCAGAGAAGGGGGACACGGAAGCTGTGGATCTTATGGATCTGATCAAATGTCCCTGAATGCATTGTTATAAGTAGGGTAAGACAAATATGTATACAATATGGTGTACACATCAAATAGATGCCTTCTGGCTAAGAAAATATAATACTGCTCTTAAAACACGATTCTTTGTATTCCTGGTTACAAACCAACTGAGGTCAGCAGCGCTAAGCGCAGGGTTGTTATTTACCACCTGCATCACTGTAGGGAAACAGAGAGGGGAGAGAGGGGCTGGAGGAAACCGAGAGGGGAGAGAGGGGCTGGAGGAAACAGAGAGGGGAGAGAGGGGCTGGAGGAAACAGAGAGGGGAGAGAGGGGCTGGAGGAAACAGAGAGGGGAGAGAGGGGCTGGAGGAAACAGAGAGGGGAGAGAGGGGCTGGAGGAAACAGAGAGGGGAGAGAGGGGCTGGAGGAAACAGAGAGGGGAGAGAGGGGCTGGAGGAAACAGAGAGGGGAAAGAGGGGCTGGAGGAAACAGAGAGGGGAGAGAGGGGCTGGAGGAAACAGAGAGGGGAGAGAGGGGCTGGAGGAAACAGAGAGGGGAAAGAGGGGCTGGAGGAAACAGAGAGGGGAGAGAGGGGCTGGAGAAAACAGAGAGGGGAGAGAGGGGCTGGAGGAAACAGAGAGGGGAGAGAGGGGCTGGAGGAAACAGAGAGGGGAGAGAGGGGCTGGAGGAAACAGAGAGGGGAGAGAGGGGCTGGAGGAAACAGAGAGGGGAGAGAGGGGCTGGAGGAAACAGAGAGGGGAGAGAGGGGCTGGAGGAAACAGAGAGGGGAGAGAGGGGCTGGAGGAAACAGAGAGGGGAGAGAGGGGCTGGAGGAAACAGAGAGGGGAGAGAGGGGCTGGAGGAAACAGAGAGGGGAGAGAGGGGCTGGAGGAAACAGAGAGGGGAGAGAGGGGCTGGAGGAAACAGAGAGGGGAGAGAGGGGCTGGAGGAAACAGAGAGGGGAGAGAGGGGCTGGAGGAAACAGAGAGGGGAGAGAGGGGCTGGAGGAAACAGAGAGGGGAGAGAGGGGCTGGAGGAAACAGAGAGGGGAGAGAGGGGCTGGAGGAAACAGAGAGGGGAGAGAGGGGCTGGAGGAAACAGAGAGGGGAGAGAGGGGCTGGAGGAACAGAGAGGGGAGAGAGGGGCTGGAGGAAACAGAGAGGGGAGAGAGGGGCTGGAGGAAACAGAGAGGGGAGAGAGGGGCTGGAGGAAACAGAGAGGGGAGAGAGGGGCTGGAGGAAACAGAGAGGGGAGAGAGGGGCTGGAGGAAACAGAGAGGGGAGAGAGGGGCTGGAGGAAACAGAGAGGGGAGAGAGGGGCTGGAGGAAACAGAGAGGGGAGAGAGGGGCTGGAGGAACAGAGAGGGGAGAGAGGGGCTGGAGGAAACAGAGAGGGGAGAGAGGGGCTGGAGGAAACAGAGAGGGGAGAGAGGGGCTGGAGGAACAGAGAGGGGAGAGAGGGGCTGGAGGAAACAGAGAGGGGAGAGAGGGGCTGGAGGAAACAGAGAGGGGAGAGAGGGGCTGGAGGAAACAGAGAGGGGAGAGAGGGGCTGGAGGAAACAGAGAGGGGAGAGAGGGGCTGGAGGAAACAGAGAGGGGAGAGAGGGGCTGGAGGAAACAGAGAGGGGAGAGAGGGGCTGGAGGAAACAGAGAGGGGAGAGAGGGGCTGGAGGAAACAGAGAGGGGAGAGAGGGGCTGGAGGAAACAGAGAGGGGAGAGAGGGGCTGGAGGAAACAGAGAGGGGAGAGAGGGGCTGGAGGAAACAGAGGATGGGGATAAAGAGACACAATGGGACAGCTGAGCACAGAGGTGAGTGAAACACAGGGGGCGACAGAGAGAGAGAGAAGGTACAGCTGCAAAAACACCAGACAGGAGGAGGATAGAAAAGACCCTGGGAACAAAGACAGAAAAGGTTTTTAGCGTGTGCAGCCCCAATGGGTACCAGACCCCTGGGATGTAAACATTCATTATGTTGTGATGAAGGGTTTGTAATTGACTCCTGTGCGTCCCCAGCAGGCTGTGAAGAAGCTTGAAGAATATCAGACAACAGTAACGCTGTGGCTCCACACTGCAGCCCAACAGAGGAACAAACATGGAGGCTACCGTACTCACATTTTGAAAGTAGGACTCAGTAGCTCAGCACCCGTCCGCAGCTAAACTTTCTTCCAGAGAACGCAGAACGCTATGTCATATTTTCCTCAAATGCCTTCTGTCATGCCTACGTCAAAATAAAAATGCGTAACGTGAAGGTCTGGGTCGTTTGAGCGTAATGCACCTTTTAAGATGTTTATCGGACGATCGGCAGAACTGCAGAATAGTCACAGTGAGTGTGTGTTGGGCTTGTTGACTCCTCGCCTGACTGCACTCAGCTGCTCTCCAGGAGCCAGGAGTCGTCTCAAACAGGCCCATTCTACTTTCCAGGAAGTACAAGCAATGGGAGTCTATTTGATGGGGACTTTAAAACAGTGTTCAAGTGTTTTAGGGTGGGTCTTTCCTTTAACGTTTGACAGTGTCTTGCTCACAAACACCAGACAAACACTAGACGCACATCAGCTGTTGCGGGGATCCAACATGTGAGCTTTGAGTCGCGGGACGGTCGTCTCTCCGGCCACAGTGATGCAGAGCAGAGGAGCAGAGAGGGGCAGCTAGGCAGGACAGGGACAGGACAGGCAGCAGGGACAGACCAGGCAGCAGGGACACTGATACCCATCCCCGTCCCGTCTCAGAGGGAAGCTGTGTAAGACAGTAATCAGATTTCACACACCACTCGAGCATCGCAACCAAAGACCCAGACGCCTCTGTAGTCAGCCAGCCACAGAGATGCTTACTGTGTGTGTGTGTGTGTGTGTGTGTGTGTGTGTGTGTGTGTGTGTGTGGTGTGTGTGTGTGTGTGTGTGTGTGTGTGTGTGTGTGTGTGTGTGTGTGTGTGTGTGTGTGTGTGTGTGCGTGCGTGCGTGCGTGTGTGTGTTTGTGTGTGTGTGTGGGGTGTGTGTGTGTGTGTGTGTGTGTGTGTGTGTGTGTGTGTGTGTGTGTGTGGTGTGTGTGTGTGTGTGTGTGTGTGTGTGTGTGTGTGTGTGTGTGTGTGCGTGCATGCGTGCGTGCGTGCGTGCGTGCGTGCGTGCGTGTGTGTGTGTGTGTGCTACACTCTGTGATCATGCTGTTAGAACACATGCAGCCAGGCTCTCTCTGTAATGGCCTGATAACAGAGAGCCTCCAGTCTGAAGACAGATTAATTAACAGGCCGGACTAGAAGCCCAGGGGAGAGTGCCCTCTGCACCACCACTCAACCCAGGGCACACACACACACACACACACACACACACACACACACACACACACACACCCTGGTCAGAAGACCTGACCAGGGCATTTGCCACCTCGCTCTGAGGGTCTGACCGCTTCAGGAACTGGCTCCCACCTGAGCGAGCGGCAATAAGCCAACGCCTGACCCGCTCCTCAAACAA
>NC_139628.1:58025736-58030736 GCF_964638095.1 Poromitra crassiceps | reverse complement strand
AAGTCTAAGTCCATGGTTACTCAAGCTCGTTAAGCTGCTCTCACGTGAGGAGGAGACGCTTCATCAAGCAGCAACATCATAGGTGCGCCAGTGAAAGTGATGCTGGTCGACAGAGACTTTAAAATTGTATATGTGGACAGTTAGAGGACTTCAACACTATTCCCCCTTTTGTAGCAGGCAGCCAATGAGTTTTCACAGTGGATTTGGAGGGTGGATAAGAAGATGAAGGTTGTTGAACCGAAACGTTATCAATAAAACTCCTCTAAGTCTTAAGTATGCTCCAGAGTGCAGACTTTTTTCCTTTTCAACGTATAGCCTTGTTAGTCTAGCACCTGGTTTGCATAGTGGATGTGCAGACGCTTCTCTCTACTATGGATAAGAAGAGAAGCCTTCAATTAAACCAGCAGCAAGAAAGCCACTTGTGTCTGCCTGTGCTTCGAGGGAATTATAGATAGATAGATAGATAGATAGATAGATAGATAGATAGATAGATAGATAGATGGATAGATAGATAGATATATAGATAGATAGATAGATAGATAGATACAGTAGATAGATATAGATAGATAGATAGATAGATAGATAGATAGATAGATAGATAGATAGATAGATGGATAGATAGATAGATAGATAGATAGATACAGTAGATAGATAGATAGATAGATAGATGGATAGATAGATAGATAGATAGATAGATGGATAGATAGATAGATAGATAGATAGATAGATAGATAGATAGATAGATACAGTAGATAGATAGATAGATAGATAGTGATAGAGAAAATTTACATCACATAAGCCTTTATTTGGACAATCACTAGTTATTAATATATTCATATACATTTCCATTTTAGTTACATATAGTTATGACACAGACATACTTCATAGTTAGATGACCTGTGTACATACACAGATAGACATCATATTTGGATAACCTGTGTACATACACAGACAGACGTATTTAGATAACTTGTACCTTACATTTGCAGCTCCTCTCTATCGCACACTGTGCCCTGTCACCGTGCCACGGTGCTCTCTACAGGGCCAGAATAACAGATAGGTTGAGTCTACAGAGTAGCCTTCAAGTGTGCGTCAAGACATGTCATCTGATGTGTGTCAAGACATGTCATCTGATGTGTGTCCTATAAGTATCTTTGACTTTCTGTTTAATGTATGTAAGCCTGTGTATCCATCCGTGAATATACAAGAGAGCATCTCTTGGCCAAGATCTACTGTATGTTCAATACATCATATCAGATGCTAGCGTTATGAGTGTGTTTACTAACGTTAGCGTTACCGCTCATTGCTTCGGGAAAACGGCATTACTGTTTTACCAGTGGCTGCCCTGATTGGGCGGTTAAGTTGACAACTAAGCCGTAGGTCCCTGATTGGCCCAAGGCATGGACTTTGTCATTTCTAGGGGGGGGGGGGGGGGGGGGTGGCTAGAAGTCCACACTGATCTGTAGAACGAAACAGTGAGTTCACATGATCAGGATGATTTTACCAGGCTAGAAATATTATTGCAGGTAGCTTCAACAATAACCTATTATTATTCATATCCTGATGATCGACCGCAATATTAGACAAAAAAAAAAGTCCTACAATAAGCCTGGTCCAAGAAAAGTCCTTCAGTGCTCTCCTCATGGAGGCGACGAAATACAAGTTACTAGAAATATCGTGCGCGCCGCCTTATCGAGATATCATAGAATGTAATAAATTGGAAGCTCAGTTCAATAAGGAAGAGACAGACAGTCATTTACAGCAGTGCTTCTCAAACTTCTTCATGTCAAGGACCCCTAAACTGACACAAATTAGACCACGTAACACCGTTTGGTTAAGCTTTTGTCCCAGGGGTCCCCATCTGATAAGAGTTTTGCTTTAGTTTTAGTGCAGAAAGTCCTATAAAAGCCATGAGCAACATACATAGTCATTCTGTCATCATCGTGTTACTTCAGGGCGGCTGTAGCTCAGGAGGTAGAGCGGGTCATCCACTAATCGCTTTGGATAAAAGAGGTCGGTGGTTCGATTCCCGCCTCCTCCAGTCTGCATGTCAAAGTGTCCTTGGGCAAGATACTGAACCCCTGATTGCTCCTGATGGTGTGCCAGCACCCTGTGTGGTAACCTGCCACCATCGGTGTGTGAATGGGTGAATGTACCTACTGATTGTAAAGCGCTTTGGATAAAAGCGCTATATAAATGCAGGCCATTTACCATTTTACTTATGGATGGAATTATAGTCAAAATAAACCAGTCCCCCTCTTTTGGCTGGGGACCCCCTGGAACACCCTGAAGGACCTCTGTGGGTCCCCGGACCCCACTTTGAGAACCACAGATTTACACCAAGTCGGCAAGTAGCTCAAATAAAGCACTATTTCTCTCACAAAGCTGTGAGTCAGCTGCGAGGAAGCAGTAAGAAGCTGTTTGTTAAGAATGGTGTCACGCATTCATCACACACTCACTACTTTCTGAATAAACCCCTCATTCAGTCGACCAATGGAAAGGGACACTGAGTTTGAAGTATCTGGTTTCCTGGATTATTTTGTGTGAGCGATGCTATAGATAAAGTATCCAATGGCTTGTTGTTATAGAATCAGGCCGTGGAGTTGATAGCCAACACGGTGTGTCCTTACTAACCATAGCGTCACTTGTTCTCCGCGCGGACTGTTTTGTTTGATGTCCCTCTGCTGGGCCTTTCTGCCCGCAGAGAGGCTAGTGTTTCCTCAGGGTTCATGGGAACAGCCCCGCTCGGAGGGCAACCCCCACGTGTAAATACAACGCCCATCTCTTCCCATCGCAAACCGCCATCGACAATCCAGGCTAATTCGGCCGTAGCCCTCCAGGATCAGACCAACACATCCTCTGCTGTTCTCCTGCCTGGTTTGCCTGCTGCTCCGTGCGCTCCACATCATGTTCTCCTGCCCTGGTTTAACTGCTCCTCCGTGTGCTCCACATCATGTTCTCCTGCCCTGGTTTGCCTGCTGCTCCGTGCGCTCCACATCATGTTCTCCTACCCTGGTTTGCCTGCTGCTCCGTGCGCTCCACATCATGTTCTCCTGCCCTGGTTTGCCTGCTGCTCCGTGCGCTCCACATCGGGGACGCGTTGGAGAAAAACAAACGCCATCCTCCAGAAACTCAAAGGCATCAACAGAAAAGACGAGGGGAACGATAAGACGTCTGATAAGATGTCACGGTGCCACACGGTTTCACTGCCAAGCAGAGATCTGAAGTAACAAAGTACAAATACTGCGATACTGCACTTAAGTAGAATTTCTCAGGTATCTGTACTTTACTGAGTATTTTTCTGACCGCTTTTTACTTTTACTCCCTACATTTGAACACAAATATCTGCACTTTCTACTCTGTACATTTTCAATACATGCTCGTTAAATTAGTTTTAATGCACAGACAGACAAAAACGATGTAACGTTTGTCTGCCTCTCTCGTCAAGTCAAGTCAAGTTTATTTGTATAGCCCTAATTGATTCACAAGCATGTCTCAGAGGACTTCACAGAGAATATGTCTAGCTAGATCTAGCTGACACACCAGTAACAAGTACAGTAGTAATAATAACACACACACACACACACACACACTCGTCTCTCCCAGCTTTCAATGTACCGCTTCTCTCAAATAAAAGTCATGATTCTGTAGATATATTTGTCAGAGTTGAATGAATATTGGGGCAAGCAACGTTTTCTTTTTCCAAAGCGACATGAGATTATGTTAGTTTGGACTGGTCAGACACCTGGTCAGACACCTGGTCAGACACCTGGTCAGACACCTGGTCAGACACCAGGTCAGACACCTGGTCAGACACCAGGTCAGACACCTGGTCAGACACCTGGTCAGACACCTGGTCAGACACCTGGTCAGACACCAGGTCAGACACCAGGTCAGACACCAGGTCAGACACCAGGTCAGACACCAGGTCAGACACCTGGTCAGACACCTGGTCAGACACCAGGTCAGACACCAGGTCAGACACCAGGTCAGACACCTGGTCAGACACCTGGTCAGACACCTGGTCAGACACCTAGTCAGACACCAGGTCAGACACCTGGTCAGACACCTGGTCAGACACCTGGTCAGACACCAGGTCAGACACCTGGTCAGACACCTGGTCAGACACCTGGTCAGACACCTGGTCAGATACCTGGTCAGACACCTGGTCAGACACCAGGTCAGACACCTGGTCAGACACCAGGTCAGACACCTGGTCAGACACCTGGTCAGACACCTGGTCAGATACCTGGTCAGACACCTGGTCAGACACCAGGTCAGACACCTGGTCAGACACCAGGTCAGACACCTGGTCAGACACCTGGTCAGACACCTGGTCAGACACCTGGTCAGACACCAGGTCAGACACCTGGTCAGACACCTGGTCAGACACCTGGTCAGACACCTGGTCAGACACCTGGTCAGACACCAGGTCAGACACCAGGTCAGACACCTGGTCAGACACCTGGTCAGACACCTGGTCAGATACCTGGTCAGACACCTGGTCAGACACCAGGTCAGACACCTGGTCAGACACCAGGTCAGACACCAGGTCAGACACCAGGTCAGACACCAGGTCAGACACCTGGTCAGACACCAGGTCAGACACCAGGTCAGACACCTGGTCAGACACCAGGTCAGACACCAGGTCAGACACCAGGTCAGACACCAGGTCAGACACCTAGTCAGACACCAGGTCAGACACCTGGTCAGACACCTGGTCAGACACCTGGTCAGACACCAGGTCAGACACCAGGTCAGACACCAGGTCAGACACCTGGTCAGACACCTGGTCAGACACCAGGTCAGACACCTGGTCAGACACCTGGTCAGACACCAGGTCAGACACCTGGTCAGACACCAGGTCAGACACCAGGTCAGACACCTAGTCAGACACCTGGTCAGACACCTGGTCAGACACCAGGTCA
The DNA here is from genome assembly GCF_964638095.1 of Poromitra crassiceps. NCBI lineage: Eukaryota > Metazoa > Chordata > Actinopteri > Beryciformes > Melamphaidae > Poromitra > Poromitra crassiceps. The sequence continues at coordinate 58,025,808 of NC_139628.1, read as the reverse complement.
GACACCAGGTCAGACACCTGGTCAGACACCAGGTCAGACACCTGGTCAGACACCTGGTCAGACACCTGGTCA
>NC_139628.1:57905736-58015736 GCF_964638095.1 Poromitra crassiceps | reverse complement strand
CTGAACATAAGGTGAATAGTATAGACCAGACCACTGTAAAGTCTGAACATAAGGTGAATAGTATAGACCAGACCACTGTAAGGTCTGAACATAAGGTGAATAGTATAGACCAGACCACTGTAAGGTCTGAACATAAGGTGAATAGTATAGACCAGACCACTGTAAGGTCTGAACATAAAGTGAATAGTATAGACCAGACCACTGTAAAGTCTGAACATAAGGTGAATAGTATAGACCAGACCACTGTAAAGTCTGAACATAAGGTGAATAGTATAGACCAGACCACTGTAAAGTCTGAACATAAGGTGAATAGTATAGACCAGACCACTGTAAAGTCTGAACATAAGGTGAATAGTATAGACCAGACCACTGTAAAGTCTGAACATAAGGTGAATAGTATAGACCAGACCACTGTAAAGTCTGAACATAAGGTGAATAGTATAGACCAGACCACTGTAAAGTCTGAACATAAGGTGAATAGTATAGACCAGACCACTGTAAGTCTGAACATAAGGTGAATAGTATAGACCAGACCACTGTAAGGTCTGAACATAAGGTGAATAGTATAGACCAGACCACTGTAAAGTCTGAACATAAGGTGAATAGTATAGACCAGACCACTGTAAAGTGTGAACATAAGGTGAATAGTATAGACCAGACCACTGTAAAGTCTGAACATAAGGTGAATAGTATAGACCAGACCACTGTAAGGTGTGAACATAAGGTGAACAGTATAGACCAGACCACTGTAAGTCTGAACATAAGGTGAATAGTATAGACCAGACGACTGTAAGTCTGAACATAAGGTGAATAGTATAGACCAGACGACTGTAAGTCTGAACATAAGGTGAATAGTATAGACCAGACCACTGTAAGGTCTGAACATAAGGTGAATAGTATAGACCAGACCACTGTAAAGTCTGAACATAAGGTGAATAGTATAGACCAGACCACTGTAAAGTCTGAACATAAGGTGAATAGTATAGACCAGACCACTGTAAAGTCTGAACATAAGGTGAATAGTATAGACCAGACCACTGTAAAGTCTGAACATAAGGTGAATAGTATAGACCAGACCACTGTAAGGTGTGAACATAAGGTGAATAGTATAGACCAGACCACTGTAAGGTGTGAACATAAGGTGAATAGTATAGACCAGACCACTGTAAAGTCTGAACATAAGGTGAATAGTATAGACCAGACCACTGTAAGGTCTGAACATAAGGTGAATAGTATAGACCAGACCACTGTAAAGTCTGAACATAAAGTGAACAGTATAGACCAGACCACTGTAAAGTCTGAACATAAAGTGAACAGTATAGACCAGACCACTGTAAAGTCTGAACATAAGGTGAATAGTATAGACCAGACCACTGTAAGTCTGAACATAAGGTGAATAGTATAGACCAGACCACTGTAAAGTCTGAACATAAGGTGAATAGTATAGACCAGACCACTGTAAAGTCTGAACATAAGGTGAATAGTATAGACCAGACCACTGTAAAGTCTGAACATAAGGTGAATAGTATAGACCAGACCACTGTAAGTCTGAACATAAGGTGAATAGTATAGACCAGACCACTGTAAAGTCTGAACATAAGGTGAATAGTATAGACCAGACCACTGTAAGGTCTGAACATAAGGTGAATAGTATAGACCAGACCACTGTAAAGTCTGAACATAAAGTGAATAGTATAGACCAGACCACTGTAAGTCTGAACATAAGGTGAATAGTATAGACCAGACCACTGTAAGGTCTGAACATAAGGTGAATAGTATAGACCAGACCACTGTAAAGTCTGAACATAAGGTGAATAGTATAGACCAGACCACTGTAAGGTGTGAACATAAGGTGAATAGTATAGACCAGACCACTGTAAGGTGTGAACATAAGGTGAATAGTATAGACCAGACCACTGTAAAGTCTGAACATAAGGTGAATAGTATAGACCAGACCACTGTAAAGTCTGAACATAAGGTGAATAGTATAGACCAGACCACTGTAAAGTCTGAACATAAGGTGAATAGTATAGACCAGACCACTGTAAAGTCTGAACATAAGGTGAATAGTATAGACCAGACCACTGTAAGTCTGAACATAAGGTGAATAGTATAGACCAGACCACTGTAAGGTCTGAACATAAGGTGAATAGTATAGACCAGACCACTGTAAAGTCTGAACATAAGGTGAATAGTATAGACCAGACCACTGTAAGGTCTGAACATAAAGTGAATAGTATAGACCAGACCACTGTAAGTCTGAACATAAGGTGAATAGTATAGACCAGACCACTGTAAAGTCTGAACATAAGGTGAATAGTATAGACCAGACCACTGTAAAGTCTGAACATAAGGTGAATAGTATAGACCAGACCACTGTAAAGTCTGAACATAAGGTGAATAGTATAGACCAGACCACTGTAAGGTCTGAACATAAAGTGAATAGTATAGACCAGACCACTGTAAGTCTGAACATAAGGTGAATAGTATAGACCAGACCACTGTAAAGTCTGAACATAAGGTGAATAGTATAGACCAGACCACTGTAAAGTCTGAACATAAGGTGAATAGTATAGACCAGACCACTGTAAAGTCTGAACATAAGGTGAATAGTATAGACCAGACCACTGTAAAGTCTGAACATAAGGTGAATAGTATAGACCAGACCACTGTAAGGTGTGAACATAAGGTGAATAGTATAGACCAGACCACTGTAAAGTCTGAACATAAGGTGAATAGTATAGACCAGACCACTGTAAGTCTGAACATAAGGTGAATAGTATAGACCAGACCACTGTAAAGTCTGAACATAAGGTGAATAGTATAGACCAGACCACTGTAAGGTGTGAACATAAGGTGAATAGTATAGACCAGACCACTGTAAAGTCTGAACATAAGGTGAATAGTATAGACCAGACCACTGTAAGTCTGAACATAAGGTGAATAGTATAGACCAGACCACTGTAAAGTCTGAACATAAGGTGAATAGTATAGACCAGACCACTGTAAGGTGTGAACATAAGGTGAATAGTATAGACCAGACCACTGTAAAGTCTGAACATAAGGTGAATAGTATAGACCAGACCACTGTAAGTCTGAACATAAGGTGAATAGTATAGACCAGACCACTGTAAAGTCTGAACATAAGGTGAATAGTATAGACCAGACCACTGTAAAGTCTGAACATAAGGTGAATAGTATAGACCAGACCACTGTAAAGTCTGAACATAAGGTGAATAGTATAGACCAGACCACTGTAAGTCTGAACATAAGGTGAATAGTATAGACCAGACCACTGTAAAGTCTGAACATAAGGTGAATAGTATAGACCAGACCACTGTAAAGTCTGAACATAAGGTGAATAGTATAGACCAGACCACTGTAAGTCTGAACATAAGGTGAATAGTATAGACCAGACCACTGTAAGGTGTGAACATAAGGTGAATAGTATAGACCAGACCACTGTAAGTCTGAACATAAGGTGAATAGTATAGACCAGACCACTGTAAAGTTTGAACATAAGGTGAATAGTATAGACCAGACCACTGTAAAGTCTGAACATAAGGTGAATAGTATAGACCAGACCACGGTCCAAATGTAAGATGTAACATCCAACAGGCCAGCTGGATAAAGTTCCATGTGATCCAGTGGCTATATGCACTCAGGAAGTAGTGCCTAGAATTGGGCTCACTATAGGGCTAATGTAGCTTCACTATACGGCTAATGTAGCTTATCTAAACCTGGGCTCACTATACGGCTAATGTAGTTTATCTAAACCATTGTTCCAGATATTCATACGTATTCATCCATTGTTTTCTGCCTGATGCACAAAAGGTTCAGTCTTCTGATATCCGCTGCGATTCATCTTCTGCGTGCAATTTAATTAATTTGCCGGGAGAGGTGTTAACAGTTTTAATCTGATTGAACGGGCACATGCACGCACGCACGCACAAGCACACACACACACACACACACACACACACACACACACACACACACACACAACACACACACAAGCACACACAAGCACACACACACACACACACACACAACACACACACAAGCACACACACACAAGCCCACACACGGACACACAACACACACACACACACACACACACACACACACATCAATCATCCCCCTACAAGCCTGAAGGCGCTTCACCCCCTCAAGGAGAGATCACGATAAACACACACACACACACACACACACACACACACACACACACACACACACGCACACATGTAGACAAACACACTCAGGCTGAAAAGATATAAGCACTGTATTTTATGTGCGCGTGCTGCTCTCTCTAACACACACGCACGCACCCACACACACACACACACACACACACACACACACGCACACACACACACACACGTTAGACATCGCCAACAGCAGTCTCTCTCACACCCAGACATGATTATGAATGTGGGCCATCAGATTATATCAGGATCGTGTGTGTGTGCGCGCGCATGCGAGTGTGTATGTGTGTGTGCGTGCGCGCGCGCGTGCGTCATCGCTTTAATGTCATCGATGCGTGCGTCTTCTTGTCACTCTCTCGCTCACACAACACAAGGAGGAGAGAGAAGATGCGCGCGCTGCTGACACGGCAGCATCCCCCGGTCACCGACACCGTGCCGGCGCGCAGACCCCCCGAATGATCATCAAAGAAACCAAACAGAAACGCCTGCTATAAACACACACTGGCCCCTACATACACACACACACCACACCACACCAGAGCCGAATAGCCTATAGCTAGCCTACTACACACTGAGGATGCTGTGATACAACTACACAAAGACACACTATGCTAACGCACCGATGGGAGTAGTACCGTCACCCACCTTTGTCATGCCGGGCCGGGCCGGGGTTGGAGCTGTGATGGTCGGTTGGTGCGGTGATTTCTCCCGGTCAGACAGCCAGCTGCTGCTGCTGCTTCTGCTTCTTCTTCTTTCTTTCTTTCTTTCTTTCTTCTATGTTTTCTTCTCTGTTTTCAGCAAACACGCCTCCGTCCCTCCGAGCCTAGTTTTCTCTCCATGTGTGTTTCAGGCTAACGTTAATAACCGGGCTACCGTGACGGTGTGGCAGCTGAGGTGTCGCAGGGAGGCAGGTCTCTGCTGTCTGTCATCAGCACGAGCAGCTCCGCCGACTCGTGCAACAAAACGGTGAGACAGACGGTGTCTCTCTCTCTCTCTCTCTCTTCCCTCTCCTCTCTCTCTCGCTCTCTCTCTCTCTCTCTCTCTTCCCTCTCCTCTCTCTCTCTTGCTCTCTCTCTCTCTCTCTCTCGGTCTCCCCCTCCTCTCTCTCTCCCAGCTCTCTCACCCTGTCCGCTTTTTCCTCAATAGTCAATGGACGCGCACTGTGCACGTGATGCGGAGAAGCGTTCGTACACACACACACGCACACGCACAACCACACACGCACACACACACACACACACACACACACACACACACACACACACACACACACACACACACACACACACACACGCACACACGCGCGCACACGCACAAACGCGCGCATAAACATAATAAACGGAAAATGACTACTCGAATAGGCTATTCCAATTATATTCCCGTAATATAATATGGACTTATAATGAGTGATACCCAATGTAGCCTACCCTACTTTTTTTTCTTTTTGGAAATTCCAGGCGACCCCACTTGGGGTTTCATATGGGGGCTAGTGACTGATCAGCTCCACTGGAGCGGTTGGGGTTAAGGGCCTTGCTCAAGGGCACCTCAGTGGTGCTAATAGGGCTGCTTGACCTTATGTCATGGTATTACTGTATCCTATTCATTTTGATCTCCTGACCTATGGGATCGCTAGCCTACTGATGTAGAAAATTGTACAATTTTACAATACACATATTTTACTTTATTAATTAAGTAAATATTAATTAATTAGTATTAATATTATATGTATTATTATATAATATTTTCATGAGCACATCTCTCCTTAGCAGTTACACATTTTTAACTCTATGCACCGTTTGATCTCACAATGTTCAACCTACAGAAATCCTAATCTATCACAAACTGTCCTTTTGTCCTGCAGTGTTCATCAACAGAGGGTGTAGCAAGTAGCATGCTTCTGTATCAGTGCTATATCTGTTGATGTCAGCTCTCATAGCACCATATAAAACTAACAATCTGTTTCTCTTCAAAGAACTGTATCCAGACACACCATTGATGTTTGATACACCTCTTCCTCTCATGAGACCTTATATAAACATATTCAAGTAGCCGAACCTCTGACTCAAGAATTTATTCATTTTATTTTACATCATATAGAGAGAGTTATAGTGACCTTATTTTCATGGTATTATTTATTTTTATTTTATGTCTCCTATGGGATCACTAGCCTATACTATTCCTATTGTAACTTTGAGTGTCTGTGGTACTTTATAGAGACCTTATCATACAATGTATTTTTACACTATATGAGTCACATTAAACCTTCCAAAATTCGAAATATTATCCTTTTCCTTTGTTATTGTCATCTATAGTGGTTATTTGCATAAAAACACACAATTTGATTAGGAAATGATTGTATCTTTATTTAAAGATACGGGGGTACGGTGGCGCAGTCGATAGCGCTGTCGCCTCACAGCTAGAAGGTCCTGAGTTCGATTCTCGCCTGGGACGCTGTGGGCGCTGGGGTTGTGTTCCCCCCCCATATCTTCAGTGCCCACTGCCCAGGTGGGCTATCTTGTCTAATTGGCCTTTCTGTGTGGAGTTTGCATGTTCTCCCCGTGCTCCCCAGGGGGGTTCCTCTGTACATAACCCCCCCACTAAAAACATGCAGAAGATCGTCATCGTCATCCGACCAGTGACGACAACATCCGAAGTTGGTCCCCGGGCGCTGGAAAGAAAAAGTGACCACTGCTCCTGGCCTGCCCCTCGGAGGAAAGGACAAGCCTGGATGGGTTAAATGCAGAGGACAAATTTCACCGGCCACCGTCAGCATGAGTGTGTGTTTGTGGACGCATGCATGTGTTGAAGTGTTCGTGTGACAATAAAAGACGGGCTTGTCCGTCTACTAACTGTGTGTTTTTTTTTTTTTTTAATATATACTTTGATTAAAAGAGAGTAACTCAAATTGTAACTTGTGTTACTTGACAAAGTAACGTATAATATTACTGAAATCATATTGGTAATAAGTTATATTACTGAGTTACTGCTAAAAGTAATATATTACATATGTTACTTTTGTAATGAGTTACCCCCAACACTGATAGGGACTTATAGAGCTACCCAATTATAGGCTACTTCATGCTCTCCCCAAACATGTTTTCTCTGTAATCTTCTATATTTAGGCCTATTGCATTCTCTATCATTTACCATGGGATAATTGTAGATCTCTTCGACAGGCTGAAGGACGCTCGCTGGATCTCGACAGACGCAGATCGTTTGTGAGTAATGATCCGGACCCTGGGGTGTAATGATTTAATGGGCTGTTGTGTTTGTTAGCCACACAGCGCCATCTTCCCTCCTCCACACGGGTCATTCTAGGGGACGCTTGGAGGGACAATAGACCTTGATTAGGCAACGCTGTCTCTGCGTATTGATCCTCTGCGTCGTCGAGCTGTAGAGTTTCTCCATAGCTTGTTAAACACGCTGCCCGTTTGCATTGTTGCGGGTCAGCAGTATTCGACATAGCGTTCTCTCACTCCTGCGTCTTTGCTGAACGGGCGCTTTATGATGAAGTGGATGTTTGGTGATTGATTGGATGCCTTGTGGTGTCTCCTCTCCCCTGTTTGCGGTGTGTGCTTGATTTAATTGGAACCTGCCAGGAAAGTTTTTCCTAAAGATGAGCTATGATGAGCTTTCCTGTCCTTACAGTGAATCCAATATTCATCTTACATGTAAACTCAGTTAGCAGTGGCATCATGGCTGCTTCTTTGTCAATTAGCGTACTTTGTTTTTGTTTTTTGATTTTTTATGAAGAGGTTTTAGTCGACACATCCTCATACCGAAAAGACAGAATGGGTCTATTTCCAATGGTAAAGGTGGTGCACTGTGGCTGCCTTTCACTGCTTTGATGTAGTCTGCTCGACTGGCTTTGGCTGAACTATCATCTTGTGATTGCTTCTGTCTGTCTTCATATAGATGTGCGGTAGAATATTAATGCCCGGCACGCCCTCCCACTGGGGTAGGTCAAATGTCCCAACTGGATCAAAGAGTGTGTTGGGAAAGTGACGAGGAACAATGATGAACACTCCCGCCTTTAGGTGGTGCTGTTGGAGCGTGTCCATTAGAGGCATTAGGCCACTGTGTTGGTACGGCATTACAATCTCATCCATGTCATTGAGCAGGACGTAGCATGAGTGGTCCATGTATCTGTAAATGCATTCATTTAGTGTGGTCATCTGACCATGGTAATGCATGTCCCCTCCGTGCTCTGAGAAGAGCCAGCCTGGAGATGGGTTGATGGTCCAAGGAACCATCTCCACGAAGCCCTCCTCACTGTAGCTGTGCAGCAGGCGGTCCAGGTCTGGACCACAGCTGGTGTTGTAGACCACCACCCTGCCCACACACCCAGCAGCCTGTACATCTCTAGGGTCTGTGTGAACTGCAGCACGTTGTTGTAGTCTCCGAACAGGGTGGAGATGCAGACCTCCGTCCCACAGGTCTTTTTGTTCCTTATGGGGAGGAAAGTCTGCTCCCCTACCTTCATACTGTCAGTGATACAGAATGGAATTTTAACCACTCTTCATCCGCTAAATGTATATATAACAGCTCATATAGCCTAAAACCAAATTAATCAAAACCAGGAGTCCAGGAAGATGTCTTAATGAAAGTATATTTATTACCATAACATTCTCTGTCAATATGTATTGTCAGAGGGCTGAATCTCAATGTACACATTCTGATACGTTATACAGAGTCCAAATATTCAGCCATGACAGTTTGACATATGCTTTATACTCAGAGAGAGAGGAAAGGCAGAGAGGAGGGGTTGATGAACTTTGTAAATGTGTGTGCATCGTGCATTCTGACAGGGAAACTGTTATCAGTTGTGATGGGACACGATGCACTGTCCCAAGGTTTCAGCAAAAGGAGAGAAGTCCTCAATGCCACGGGTGAATCTATATGTGTCAGATGTCATGTCATGTTAACTTATAGCATTAATTATGCGTATGCAAATATAGCTTATTGATTAGGAAATGCCAATGGAACTTATATTTTTCTCCAACAGTCAGTGTCAGGCAATAGAGTGACGTTGCAGTCTTGGGGTAGTCGACACATGACATCTATAGTCACATGGCGAAAACCAAAATGTCTCTTTGTGTTGTAGAATGTTAGCAGTAGTGCTATTGTAAAAACGGCCATTACAGAAGAAAAGGCAGGATGGAATCTGAATATACCAATAATGCGTGCATCCCAATCCTTCACCCTCTGTCCATATAGACGGACACCAGCAGGTGTGTGGTATTGTTGAGGGGGGTGATGGTCTGTGCAGCGGTCTGCAAGGGGCACACAGACTGAGACTTATGTGGCACTTTATGAATGAATTTGAGCCCCTGCCCCTCTAACAGCCTCTGCACACGTGCCTGGGCATACATCTCAGCACACGTGCCTGGGCATACATCTCAGCACACGTGCCTGGGCATACATCTCAGCACACGTGCCTGGGCATACATCTCAGCACACGTGCCTGGGCATACATCTCAGCACACGTGCCTGGGCATACATCTCAAAACAATCACATTTTAAAGACATCAAAAAACACTAATAAATCACTCCCCTCCCAAATGACAGCCAGCAATATGTTATTCCATGTAGATGTAACTGCAGCTTCATGGGAATCATCTTAACCCATTGATACCTGATGCAGCATTTGTGTGTGTATCCCTTTAAGACCGCGAACCGCGTTAACGCGGTTCGCGGTCTTAAAGGGATACGCACACAAACGAGGGATATACACACAAAGGCTGCATCAGGTGTCAATGGGTTAAACTGTATTTGTGAGGGTATTTTCTATCATGTGGTTTAATCTATTGACTGATGTTCTGAAAAGGGAGCAGCCTCGTTTCTAAAAGCTTAAGCATATTTACAAATCACACAAGCATTGACCAGCACACAGGATGCCCCGGATCCTGCAGATCAAGATCTGAGACCTCCCAGACCCACACCTATTTCATTGGATCAAACAAACAATTGTATACCTTAATATTATATTATATTTATATTTATAGCGCCAAATCTCTTTAAAGCGTTTGGTTGGTTGTGTGCAAACATGGAAAGCGTCGGGCCGGGCAGGAGTCCGCCCAGTCTGTCTGGCTCTTTAAAGTGTTAATGCCTCCGCCACTGTGAAACAACAATGCTAGATAACAAGCTTAGCTGGTTGATAGCTGGTTGGTTGTGTGCAAACATGGAAGCATCAGGCTAAAAACAAGGCCAAGTCAAACTAAATCTGACTCAGATTCACATTCTAAAGTTCTCCTTGAGGAATCAGCCTACTGGGCTGAGATCTGCTCCACTCCTGTGTTCTTTTCATGAGGAAAGCTATCTGACTCCAGGTCAGTGCTGAGATCTGCTCCACTCTCCTTTAGTTCCTCCTGTGTTCTCTTCACAAGGAAAGCTATCTGACTCCAGGTCAGTGCTGAGATCTGCTCCACTCTCCTTTAGTTCCTCCTGTGTTCTCTTCACAAGGAAAGCTATCTGACTCCAGGTCAGTGCTGAGATCTGCTCCATTCTCCTTTAGTTCCTCCTGTGTTCTTTTCATGAGGAAAGCTATCTGACTCCAGGTCAGTGCTAATGGAGGGGAGCCAGTGCCTCATTTAGCACAGATAAAACCTCCTCTGTTCCAACCAGAGAGGCTGTCAACACTTTCTGTCAGTACAGCCCTCGCACACACACACATACACACACACACACACACACACACACACACACACACACACACACACACACACACACACACACACACACACACACACACACACACACCACACACACGTATACACGCACACGCACACACACACACACACACACACAAACACACACACACATGCGCACGCACGCACACACACACACACACACACTCAATCTCTGTCTCTCTGTCTCTCTGTCTCTCTCTCTCTCACACACACACACACACACACACACACACACACACACACACACACACACACACACACACACATGCACATTCTCTCTCTCTCCTCCTCTGTCTCTCTGTCAAGTTGTCTTTTGCTTTTCTCTTCTGTCCACCTGTTAGAAAGATTGATTATAACCTGCAATCATTTCCACCGCTTTGTCATCCGCCTAAAAATCTCCATACGCGACCCTGGGTTGTTTACTATAAAGTCATAAACTTAATAACCACTCTGTGTTGTCCACTCTGCTCTTTCAGTGTGTACTCATCATGGGTCAATGAGTCTAATGACTGCTACAGCTGCATGCCTCGCTCCTATCTCCTAATTGCCCTGGCTATTATTAATTAATACACAGGACAAGATGGTACTATCGCTTGTGCCAAAATCCGAGGAAAAACACATTTAGAAGCCCAATCCAGAATAAAACAAGCTAGCAAACTAATAAACAAGACACAAATCACCAGTTACCTACCCTAGCCAACAGCAGTATGAAGCATGTCATTGGGGTTTTCAAGTGGGCACCTTCCTTCACCGATGTTTCGTTAAGTTAGGCCCACGACACCTCAAGAAGGCTTAACGGTGTAATCCAGCGTCCTGGAAACACCCCCCTCCATGCTACCACCGCACAACTGCATATTACCTCACTATCTAAGACTAGCTATCTAGGTCGGTTCGGTATGACATTCCTAACTACACCGCCACTGTCAATGACTCAGCCCTGTTGATGCGGACCGTCAATCATGACCAACAACAAACAATCAATCTTACCTTAGCGAGCTCCCCAGCTAGCATGTTTCCTCCTTAGCCACAGCCATTCACTATCATAATCATAATGATAATTCACTATCATAATCATAATGATAATTCAGTATCATAATCACATTTTTTAAAAACCCTTCAGTTTTCTGAGAGCCCCTCCCCTTTCCTTTCTATTTCTCACTTTTTCATTTCACAGATTACAGCTGTACACAATTAGTCCAGGCATTTTACGCAAATATGTGGGTCAACCTCACACTAATTGCAACAAAACCAAACTCAACTGATTTTGTATCCTCAATATGTCCTCAATGAAGGAAAAAAAGTGTGAAGGAAATGTATGAAGGGAAAGTTTTGAAAATGACCTAAATATGATGGTAGACTATATGGAAGCCTATGGAAGCCTTTTTTTTTTTTTTTTTTTTTAATGTGCCATAAATATCATCACTTATATCCTGTATGTGTTTTTTGCTTCAAGGAGAAAAATAAAAAATAAAAATAAAAATAAATGTTAAAAAATAAATAAAAAAACGTTTTTGGTAGCATCATATGGGTCATTTTAAAAGATTTCCCTTCATACATTTCCTTAACACTTTTTTTCCCTTCATTGAGGACATATTGAGGATACAAAATCAGTTGAGTTTGGTTTTGTTGCAATTAGTCTGAGGTCAAGTGACATTTTTACTGGACTAAATTAGGACAATCACATGCTGGGTGGCGTGCTGCTCCGACAGCATAGCAGTGCCTCCTATTGATAGCATTCTGTTACAGCGCCACACGGCCATCTTGGTAGGAAAACAGCAGGTGATTGTGATCAATTAACAGGTGATTACAATCAAGTGACACTTACAGCCAATGAGCTGTGTGTATTGTAGCGCCATATTGGTAGGAAAAACGCTTGTGACATCATCGGAGTACTATGAATTGGCAGGTGTAGCTGTAGGTGTGGCGTCTGGCGTCGCTGTCTATATGTTCAGGAGGGGCCAGGACGAGAATAAGCCTGCTATATCTGCCTTCCCTGAAGGGGGCGCTGATGCTGTCTGTAGCTCTGAAGGAGAATTAAACCGCAGCTCGCCAGGGCGTTCGGGTCGCTTCGTTTTATGCGATGGGGTCTTAACGGACTTCTCTTCCCTGGCTCTCCAGGGGGGAACTGGGCCTTGCTGGGCCGCTTTCTGTCGGGCTGCAGGACGGCTTGTTCTGGGTTCTACGGGACGGCTTGTTCTGGGTTCTACGGGACGGCTTGTTCTGGGTTCTACGGGACGGCTTGTTCTGGGTTCTACGGGACGGCTTCACCCATGGCTCTATTTTGGCCTTGGGCCACCCTCGTTCTTGCTCCGTGCTTCTTGCTCCGTCTCTAATACCCTTCTCTCTCTGACTCCCCCCATTTCTTCAGCCCTTTCGCTCCCTCCTCTTCTCTCTTTCTGTCTCACTCCCTCTCTCTCTTTCTGTCTCACTCCCTCTCTCTCTTTCCCTCCCTCCTCTTCTCTCTTTCTGTCTCACTCCCTCTCTCTCTTTCTGTCTCACTCCCTCTCTCTCTTTCCCTCCCTCCTCTTCTCTCTTTCTGTCTCACTCCCTCTCTCTCTTTCTGTCTCACTCCCTCTCTCTCTTTCCCTCCCGCCTCTTCTCTCTTTCTGTCTCACTCCCTCTCTCTCTTTCCCTCCCTCCTCTTCTCTCTTTCTGTCTCACTCCCTCTCTCTCTTTCTGTCTCACTCCCTCTCTCTCTTTCCCTCCCTCCTCTTCTCTCTTTCTGTCTCACTCCCTCTCTCTCTTTCTGTCTCACTCCCTCTCTCTCTTTCCCTCCCTCCTCTTCTCTCTTTCTGTCTCACTCCCTCTCTCTCTTTCTGTCTCACTCCCTCTCTCTCTTTCCCTCCCTCCTCTTCTCTCTTTCTGTCTCACTCCCTCTCTCTCTTTCTGTCTCACTCCCTCTCTCTCTTTCCCTCCCTCCTCTTCTCTCTTTCTGTCTCACTCCCTCTCTCTCTTTCTGTCTCACTCCCTCTCTCTCTTTCCCTCCCTCCTCTTCTCTCTTTCTGTCTCACTCCCTCTCTCTCTTTCTGTCTCACTCCCTCTCTCTCTTTCCCTCCCTCCTCTTCTCTCTTTCTGTCTCACTCCCTCTCTCTCTTTCCCTCCCTCCTCCTCTCTCTTTCTGTCTCACTCCCTCTCTCTCTTTCTGTCTCACTCCCTCTCTCTCTTTCCCTCCCTCCTCTTCTCTCTTTCTGTCTCACTCCCTCTCTCTCTTTCTGTCTCACTCCCTCTCTCTCTTTCCCTCCCTCCTCTTCTCTCTTTCTGTCTCACTCCCTCTCTCTCTTTCTGTCTCACTCCCTCTCTCTCTTTCCCTCCCTCCTCTTCTCTCTTTCTGTCTCACTCCCTCTCTCTCTTTCCCTCCCTCCTCCTCTCTCTTTCTGTCTCACTCCCTCTCTCTCTTTCTGTCTCACTCCCTCTCTCTCTTTCCCTCCCTCCTCTTCTCTCTTTCTGTCTCACTCCCTCTCTCTCTTTCCCTCCCTCCTCTTCTCTCTTTCTGTCTCACTCCCTCTCTCTCTTTCTGTCTCACTCCCTCTCTCTCTTTCCCTCCCTCCTCTTCTCTCTTTCTGTCTCACTCCCTCTCTCTCTTTCTGTCTCACTCCCTCTCTCTCTTTCCCTCCCTCCTCTTCTCTCTTTCTGTCTCACTCCCTCTCTCTCTTTCTGTCTCACTCCCTCTCTCTCTTTCCCTCCCTCCTCTTCTCTCTTTCTGTCTCACTCCCTCTCTCTCTTTCCCTCCCTCCTCCTCTCTCTTTCCCTCCCTCCTCTTCTCTCTTTCTGTCTCACTCCCTCTCTCTCTTTCTGTCTCACTCCCTCTCTCTCTTTCCCTCCCTCCTCTTCTCTCTTTCTGTCTCACTCCCTCTCTCTCTTTCTGTCTCACTCCCTCTCTCTCTTTCCCTCCCTCCTCTTCTCTCTTTCTGTCTCACTCCCTCTCTCTCTTTCTGTCTCACTCCCTCTCTCTCTTTCCCTCCCTCCTCTTCTCTCTTTCTGTCTCACTCCCTCTCTCTCTTTCTGTCTCACTCCCTCTCTCTCTTTCCCTCCCTCCTCTTCTCTCTTTCTGTCTCACTCCCTCTCTCTCTTTCCCTCCCTCCTCCTCTCTCTTTCCCTCCCTCCTCTTCTCTCTTTCTGTCTCACTCCCTCTCTCTCTTTCTGTCTCACTCCCTCTCTCTCTTTCCCTCCCTCCTCTTCTCTCTTTCTGTCTCACTCCCTCTCTCTCTTTCTGTCTCACTCCCTCTCTCTCTTTCCCTCCCTCCTCTTCTCTCTTTCTGTCTCACTCCCTCTCTCTCTTTCCCTCCCTCCTCCTCTCTCTTTCCCTCCCTCCTCTTCTCTCTTTCTGTCTCACTCCCTCTCTCTCTTTCTGTCTCACTCCCTCTCTCTCTTTCCCTCCCTCCTCTTCTCTCTTTCTGTCTCACTCCCTCTCTCTCTTTCTGTCTCACTCCCTCTCTCTCTTTCCCTCCCTCCTCTTCTCTCTTTCTGTCTCACTCCCTCTCTCTCTTTCCCTCCCTCCTCCTCTCTCTTTCCCTCCCTCCTCTTCTCTCTTTCTGTCTCACTCCCTCTCTCTCTTTCCCTCCCTCCTCCTCTCTCTTTCCCTCCCTCCTCTTCTCTCTTTCTGTCTCACTCCCTCTCTCTCTTTCCCTCCCTCCTCCTCTCTCTTTCCCTCCCTCCTCCTCTCCGTCTCTGTGGCTGTGGACAGCGTTCATATAGTGATTAGGTTTCACGCAGCTCTCCGGCCTCTGGTGTATGCATGCCTCTGTGTGTGTGTGTGTGTGTGTGTGTGTGTGTGTGTGTGTGTGTGTGTGTGTGTGTGTGTGTGTGTGTGTGTGTGTGTGTGTGTGTGTGTGTGTGTGTGTGTGTATTGCAGAAATCCCACTCCCTTGAGCTCAGGTGTCGTTGCAGAGCTCTCTCTCTCTCCCTCCCTCTCTCTCTCCCCCTCTGTCTCCCTTTATTTTCCTCTCTCTCTCTCCCTCTTTCTCCCTCTCTCTCTCTCTTTCTCCCTCCCTCTTTCTCCCTCTCTCCCCCTCTCTCTCTCTTTCTCTCTCCCTCTTTCTCCCTCTCTCTCTCTCTTTCTCCCTCTCTCTCTCTCTCCCTCTTTCTCCCTCCCTCTCTTTCTCCCTCTCTCTCTCCCTCCCCCTCTCTCTCTCTCTCTCTCTCTCTCTCTCAGCACTTACTGTAACAGAGATCTCACTGCTGAGGATCAACATAAGGGCAAAGGTTTTAGACACATTTCCATGTACTGAATAAATTACTGTAACTACTGTAACGTGTGTGTGTGTGTGTGTGTGTGTGTGTGTGTGTGTGTGTGTGTGTGTGTGTGTGTGTGTGTGTGTGCGTGGGTGCGTGCATGCGTGCGTGTGTGTGTTTGTGTGTGTTAGAGAGAGCAGCACGCGCACATAAAATACAGTGCATATATCTTTTCAGCCTGAGTGTGTTTGTCTACATGTGTGTGGGTGCGTGTGTGTGTGTGTGTGTGTGTGTGTGTGTGTGTGTGTGTGTGTGTGTGTGTGGAGTGACACGGGACACTCACAAATCCTGTGGACACGTTACTGAGCGCGGGGATCAAAGGTCAATGCCAACATGCCAACAGGTACAGAAAGAACTGTGTTCTAACAGAGTCTCTCTGTCGATCACCCGCCTCCCCGTATCATGTTGATGTAATGACCGTAGCTTTTGCTGTATCGGCTGGATGGGAACACACACACATACAAACACAAACACACACCCCAAACACACACCCCAAACACACACTCGAAACACACACCCCAAACACACACCCTAAGCACACACTCCAAACACACACTCCAAACACACACCAAACACACACACCAAACACACACACACCAAACACACACACATACACCAGCGTGTGTCATTCTGTACCAACCAAATGGGCAGAATAAAATATGTACAAACACGTACAATCTCAACGTAAATTTGAAACAAAGCGGCGTCAATTTGAAAACCTCAGCACCTTTCCCGTGTTCAAAACAAATACTGTACCACAACTGTGGTTTTAGCCTGTTAGGCAAGTAAAGCAATAACTTTGGTTATGCGTAGACAAGTAAAACAGCTTGATTATGGTCAGGATTATGGTTTGGGTTAGGCTTAAATAATGTGACTTACGGTTCTTTAAATGTATTAATGTATTAAATCTCCATTGCAAAAGGTCCTCCATCCGCTCGACCACAGCGCCCCTACTGGCCACCGCGCCGCGCTATTTCAATAGCAGACTCTTATCATGTTGATACACGTATCTAGAAATGTGGATATGCGACATATTTTTGGTTTAGAAATGTTGACATTCTACGTATCCGGGGACTGCAGAAACAAACGTACAACGTCCATGTTTCATGCTGGCTGTATATATTGTTATTGGCACAGAGTCCAGAGAGATTTGAGGGAGAAGAGGTATGACTGGATGTGTAGTGAACACACACACACACACACACACACACACACACACACACACACACACACACACACACACACACACACACACACACACACACACACACACACACACACACACACACACACACACACACACACACACACACACACACACACACACACACACACAGCTCTCCCCTGAGCCAGTGTACTTTGAAAATGTGGGTGGCAGTTATCAGCTTAGCGGTGGTCTCCCATACACTGAAAATGCAGTGCTTTAATCTGCAGATCAACTTGGTAACAATAATCTATAGACAGATTGAAAATGAAATTAAATTGAAAGGGAGGCTACATCCAAAGCAATTACCATTACTGGCTATACAATCTTCATAATGTTCCACTTTGATCCATATAGGCTACAGTTGACCAACCCCCCCCCAGTCTGCCCCCAGTCAAAACTGACTGTAATGTTTATATTCTATTCCTGTAGGCAGGTATAGTGTTTCTCAATGATGACCTGTTTTTATCTCCTATGGTATCACTAATACTATTCCTATAGGAATGTATACTCAGTGGTGCAGTTTGATCTCACCGTAGGTCTACTTTATGTTTTATCTATATAGTAGTATCATTGTAGTATTTTTGGCTTAAAATGAGTACGTGGTCCTCACTAAACTTACTGTAGGCTATATATCTTTTTTAATAAGGGCTTGCTTGAGTGGTTCGTTTTCTGCTCTTCATATTCCCTTAAAGTGTTACGTCTTGTATTGTGGAGCCATTCACAGTGAAGCAATGACGAGAAGAATAATCTGTCTTTACATTATTTTGTCATTTCAAATTTTCCAATTAAAAAATTTGAAAAAGTTTGAAGTCTGTCATCTCTCTACTCTCAGAATTGCACGGGAAAGATCACTGCTAACAATGTTTTATTTTCAATAAATAAATAAATAAATAAATAAATAAATAAATAAATAAATAAATAAATAAATAAATAAATAAATATCAGCAAAGTGCGTCTAACTACTCGAGAAGGACATTGAAGTATTTCTCTACCCACATCTGTTTGCTTGACTGACGCCTTGCAGTGACATAAAGCCGACACTGGGCGGCAGCACGGGTCAAAAACGCACGGGCACGCGCCGACCTCACCAACATGGCGCCGCCCATCGCCTGGTTCGTTTCCGCGTCCAGAAAAGTGGGAAGTTGTCTAATAAATGCAGTTTTTATCAGCCAGGCGGCGGCGTACAGCGGCACCAACATGGACGCGACCAGCCAGGCGGCGGCGTACAGCGGCACCAACATGGACGCGGCCACAGAAAGCAAGGTTTGACCGATAGATTCATGTTTTGCTTCATGTCGCGCTGTGCCATGCCTCTCTCTCTGTCAGGAAGAATCATGTCATGCTGTCAAAACAATACCATGCCTTCTGCTCTTCATGCTGTGAACGTTGCTTGTAACGTCAAATACCTCTTTTATAGAACGTTTATCTCTTTCATTTCATACAGGTTGATATAGGTGAGGCTCTCAGTTGTGGATTCGGTTGCTTGATATGGAAGAAAATAGGCTGGCAAGAAAGATTTAACTGTGGGATAAACACATGGATGGTTCTTGGTCAAGAGATGTGCGCACATCATTCTCTAACGTTGTGTTTGGGGAGGTATTTTTCAATAACAGTCAAATAAACATTGCTATGCTTAGAGAATCTGTCTTTACTCAGTATGGTGCAATGGGCTGATGATATATGAACTAAACCATTTCGGATGATAAGTGGTAGGCTACTGAAAATGGTGTTGTTTATAATCTATCTAAAAAGCAAAGAGCCTTATGTGCCGAGCTGAGATCTGGTATTTTACCACTTACGATTGAAACTGGTATTTTACCACTTACGATTGATGCTGGTCAGTTATGTACTAGTCTCTCCCCAGACTCAAATATTACGTTGAATCGCTGTGCATGCAGTAACGTAGTGTATCAGCGTAAGAACTCTCATGGGTCTGGCGTCGAGACTAGTTATGTACCTACAGGTTGCTGTTACATGTGTTTTTATTGTTTGGTAACATGTTGCTGGTCAGTTATGTAACGCTATAGCTACAGGTTGCCAGGTTGTTACATGTGTTTTTTGTGGTTTGATAACAGCCAACTGTACTTTCTCCTCCTCAGCTGGAGTTTGCAGTGCAGATGACATGTGAGAGCTGTGCCAATTCAGTTAGAGCGGCACTGGAGGGTAGACCAGGTAACAACGCATTCACAGGTCTTACTACATTATTATAGCTACAGTAAACAATACCACATGGTCGGATTCCTGAATTGATAATAACGTTCAACTTAGATGATAGCGTTTGTTTCTTTTAATCAGACAAATGTGTAGTAGATGTTTAAAAACACCGACTACACATTTGTCTGATTAAAAGAAACAAAAACTATAATTTGAACTAAGAAGGCATAATGAACCTGATTGAGTTTTCAGCTTAGATGTTTTTTTTCAACAAGATTTGTTCAGTGTGAAAACTGTAGTGAGCTGCAACTACTACAGTTGGAGTTTGGTAATATGAACATTTATTTGCAACATTAAGTACCGGTATGTTACTAATACATAGGTCCAGTTATAGTATTTGACATAGCAGATGATTGCAGCGTACAATATCAGTTATCTATCATATGGTTATTATGTGTACCCATGCTTATTGGACTTGGAGATGCAAATTAAATCAAATCAGTATTCACTGTGCTTTATTACACTTCTCAACACTAACACGTGTCATGTTAGGCTACAGGTTGAAAAGGAGAAAAGTGCACTGTCATTGTGTGTTTGCGCAAATTCAGCATAACCACAGGGCCTTCAAAAGTCACAACAAATCTAGAATTCTCCAAATTTAGGGTCTAAAGAAGTATTAAAATGCTCAAGTATAGTTGATATTCATTTATTTTTCACAATGCAGTTTTTCATGCTTCATGTCCACACATATGAATACAGAAGAGTTAGTTGCACAATAGACCAATGATCCCCAAAAAGTTACAAATTAAATTCCAGGTAGCGTTAAAAAGGTCTTAAAATTATTTTATTTGGGTTTCTGGAATCCACAGATACCTTAATGTTCTGCCTCATTTGTTGGTGTTTATGTCTGCATCTTGTGTGTGTGTGTGCAGGAGTGAAGTCGATCAGCATCGATGTGGAGAAGGAGGAGGTGGTGGTGGAGTCTGCTCTGAGCAGTGCAGAGGTTCTGGCTCTGATAGAAAGCACCGGGCGCAGGGCCGTCCTGAAGGGCATCGGAGGATCGGAGCGAGGTGAGGAACCACATGAAGTGTGTGTGTGCTTGTATTTCTGTTAAACGGTGAATATTGGGTAAAAGAACAGTCTATTACTTATTAATTCTGACTATTTAAACTCAATGGAATCCTAACATGCATTTTAATTCATGGAGGAACAACAAAATTTCACCTAGGATGTGACGAATGTCTAGGAGGTCAGAGGTTCAGCTACCAAGCCTGGAAGGGATTGAGTGTCTTGCTCAAGGACACTTCAGCAGAGCGGCTGCTTGCTGCCACAGGCTGGAACAGGGTGTGGCTGTTATCTCTGTTATCTCTGTGACAGACCTGGGTGCAGCGGTGGCCATGCTGGCGGGCGCGGGCGCAGTCCAGGGGGTGGTGCGCTTCCTCCAGCTGTCGGAGGAGCGCTGCCTGGTCGACGGGACCATCGACGGCCTGGAGCCCGGACCACACGGACTCCACGTCCACACACTGGGCGACCTCACGCAGGACTGCCTCAGGTGGGACACACACACCACTGTTTGTAAAAATAGACTTTTTTTCCACCTTGTTTTGCCCAAATGACGTTCTGGTGCCAGGTATGGTCAGTCTCCACCCACAGACTGGTGCCAGGTATGGTCAGTCTCCACCCACAGACTGGTGCCAGGTATGGTCAGTCTCCACCCACAGACTGGTGCCAGGTATGGTCAGTCTCCACCCACAGACTGGTGCCAGGTATGGTCAGTCTCCACCCACAGAGAGGGACCATTTCAAGCTTAAAGGAATAGTTCACCCCAAAATGTAAATTGTGTCAGCATCTATTCACCAAGTTTGTTAGTCCACATAGGGAGTTGGCAAGCAATGCTCCTTAGCAGCTTTCTGAAAAACAACAACATACAGTTACTCCATGACAATAGTTATAATAATTCAAGTCTTCTGAAGCCAAACAATCACACAGTTGAGTAGTCAGATACAGTATTTACACCAATATAATTGAGTTGCCTTATTTACCTTTTTGGTCTTCGCTCTGATTCCTAGCTGTTGCAGCTTCTCTCCCCAGCGTCGATATATACCAAAAAAAAGATCGGAGTGAGAGGTCTTCCCTGACGGTTCAGCAGAGAGAGTAGCCTGTGAGACTCGATCAGTAGGCGGGCATCATTGTGGAATACAGCTGTGGCTTTTCACAGAGAGGCTCTGGCTAATCGCTGGATGTCAACTTCCATGTTAAATCCCTCCGTGTAGTGAATTACTGCCATAAAGTCTAGATGCCGGTAATTAATTTAAATTAAAACAGAATTGCATGTTCTTTTTTATATATTTTTTACATTTTTATATGATTACTGCCAAGCAGGCTGGTGAAAAACAATGACTATTATATATAATAAAGTTATATTATACATAATATGGGCAGACAGCTTTACTTGTATAAAGATACAATTGGGAGTGCTGCATTGGGTCAAGAAGACATCAATATAAATTGGCAGAGTAAAAATCAGGTGCTCTTCCAGGATGGGGCATACATAGATACAAGATAAAAAAAGATGTAGCTGTCCAGTGTGGTTGCAGGAAGTTCCCCAGGTGTTGAATGGAGCAGAGAAAGACATCCGAGGCACTCTGAATAATATTAAAAATCCTTTATTGTAACAGGGATACCAACAAGACAACAAGACTTCATCAAGACAATGAATCCTATCTGAGAAAAACAAATGATTAGACTAATCATTTGTTTTTCTCAGATAGGATTCATTGTCATAATCCTCATTAATTAACACAATACATTTATACATAGCTCATTTTTTCAGGTAACTGTTGTAGCCATTCTCATGTTTTGTTTTTTTGTTTTTATAAATAAATGAACAGAAAAAAACATGAGACTCCTCTTAAGCACATCTAAAGATGAATGTGTTCTTTCAACGGAGCTTCTCCACTGAGAGAAGAATTAGACAAACTCCTGTCAGTGAAAAAAGTCCAGGAAGGAACGACTCAATGTATCTTGTCTCTATACCTTTCTTCTTCTTGGAAAAATGATTTAGTTGTACTGTATCATGAAAAACAAAACAAAAGCAGATTCTGGTTAATATGGTAAAGTATGTATTTTTCTGTATATCCTGCTTTTCTTGTATGTATAAATAGTGTAAACTCTACCCCACCTGAGGAACAAGGTTCACCAAAGCAAACTACAGTCTTGCTGTAGTTAGACTCTAATCTGTGACAGAGTCTGTGACAGGAGAGATGATCAGAGGGGCGGAGTTTTTACCATCATCATTGGTACAGGGACTGAAGTATGGGTAAAGCTTCTCAGTGAAGGTGCAGCCAGTGAAGGAGTAGATAAGAGCTGCAGCATCTACATCATAAAAGGAGACCAGACCCTCCTCATAATCCACAAACACCCCCACCTTCTGAGGCTTCGTCTTCAGAGAGAGGAGGAGATCAGGGTCAGCTTGTGCTTTGTACTCATTTCCATTCCTCAACCATACAGTCCAGAAGCCGTCCTCTGGGCTCAGTGTGATGGTTCCCTTCCTGTTGATCGACCCTCTGGCCACTCCTAAATCCCACTTTGTCTTCCCTTGAACCTGAACCTCATAGTAAAACCTTCCTGAAGAGAAGCTCTGCTTTCCTAAGACACAGCAACAACCAGAAAATCTCTCTGGGTTGTCTGGGAGATTCTTCTCTACATCACTATATTTGACTTGTTTCCCATCATCAGACAGGATGAGATATGGATTTGCTGTTTCAGGATCCAGAGTCACATCCACTGCATACTGCTGGACCCTCTTCAGCTGAACATCAGCACAAAGCTTCTCCATCTCTTTCCTGAGAGTCTCCAGTTTCTCCACAGCTCTCCTCACAGCCTCATATGATGAGCGATGGACACTGACCTCTGTCCAGTCCTTGGTGTGTGGAGGAGTGTTCAGGGATGGGAAGCTTTGGAGGAGGTGGAGGTGGTCTTCAGTGCGTGAGAGCTGCTCCACCTCGGCGGTTCTCTTCATCAGCTCAGATATTTCCTGTTCCAGCTCTTTGATGAAGCCTTTAGCCTGTTTCTCTGTTGTTTTCTGCTTCTCTTCGATCGTCTCAATGAGCTCAGCCTGGCCTCTCTCCACAGACTGCTTCAGAGCAGTGAAGACCCGCACACTGTATGCTATCTCTCTCTCTGCATCTTCCTTGCTGAGCTCTACTGAGTGTTTGATCTCCTGAATCTTTAGTCGTCTCTCCTGGATCTTCTGCTGAATTTCAGCCCCTATCTCCCCAAGCTCAGCCTTCTTTCCTTCACATTCTTCTTTCAGAGGAACAAAGTGATGTGACATGTGGTCTGACTCAGTGCAGAGCAGACACACACACATCTGGTCCGTCTTGCAGAACAGCTGGAGTGGTCCATCATGCTCTTTACACATCCTGTCTTCCAGGTTCTCCACAGGATCCATCAGCTTGTGTCTTTTGAGGCCTTTCATTCTCTGGTGAGGCTCCAGGTGAGTCTCACAGTAGGAGGTCACACACATCAGGCAGGACTTCAGGGCCTTCCGTTTGGTCCCACTGCAGACGCCACAGGGAACTTCTCCTGGTTTGGCTTTCATCTGAGCTGACTTCCTCAACTGTGTCACCATCTCAGATATTACAGTATTGACCTGCAGCTCAGGTCTTCTTTTGAAACGCTTTCGACACATGGGACACTTGCATGGGGCATTAACATCCCAGTTCTGAGTGATGCAGTTCTTGCAGAAGTTGTGTCCACATGGTGTGGAGACTGGATCAGTGAACACATCCAGACAGATGGAGCACAGAAACGGCTCTTCAGAGAAGAGACAGCTGGCAGCAGACATGTCTAGACACTGAGACCTAAAGTGAAAGTGTGAAATAACAATACTGTAACACCATTCTTGAATATTCATATTGAAACAAGTTAGATGATTAGAATATTATCAAAAGTCATTGACAGTTATGTAGTTAAATTACACCTCGCTGAAAATGTCATTTGACAAGTAGGCAAAATGACACGAGGGAAACAGGGATATACTGTAGCTCAATGATGTATCACTGCTCTCATTTGAAACAGTAAATATGATCTGCTGTACTCACCTGTATCTTGTTGTATCACCTGTATGTCTCTTAAGACTCTGATGTATTGATGAGAAAGCCCTGATGAACTGACATTTATTTTTCTTTCCAGAGATGTTTTGTAACAAGGGCAACTTCGGCTGAGGACCACGTGCGTCATGTAGCAACCAGGTGACCTCATGCAACTCAAGCCCATTTGAGGCTTTCAACTGCCCAAGTTTGGCACTGATGACATCACTGATGACATCATCACTGATGACATCACTGATGACATCATCACTGTTATCTATTCCAGACTGAATTATAGCTGCTGCGCAGCAATGGGTCGTGGTCGGGCAAGTAAGTTACCATTCATACTAGGGTTGCAAATATACCGTAAATTCCGGACTATAAGCCGCGGCTTTTTTCCCGTTTTTTGGCCCCTGCGGCTTATATAACGGTGCGTCTTATCTATGGATTTTTTCAGAAAAAAAAAAATCTCTCTTTTTTAGCACTCTTTCTAACTATAAATCCACTTCTGTTTTAATTTCCTCTCTTGCCCTCTTTTCACCACACCGCGGACACTGTGTGCACTGTAAAAATAAACAACGGTGGTGTTGTGTTATGTTGTTTTGTTGAAATGTTGTAATACGGTAAATGGGAGCTTCCTCAAACAGCCATCTCTTCCCGACAATCCCCTCTGTGCGTGACCACTTACATATGGTAATTACGGTAAGCAAACGGCCACTCGGGCAACAACTCCCTCCCCCGACTACCAGGAGAAAATCACAAACTTCAGCGAATTCACACAAAGGAAGATCAAGGAATATTCACAACAAGACGAGCAGTAGAAGCAACACTCTCACTTACCATGGGGAAGGTACGCAGAAATTCACACGAGGCAGCTTTCAAGTTGAAAGCAGTCAATCTCGCATTAAAAGAGAGCAGCCGCCGATCAAACAGAGCAGCCGCGCGTAACCTGGGCAAAAGGGACTGTCCGTCCGGGGGAGAACTACTGAACAACTCCCTCCCGACTACCAGGAGAAAATCACAAACTTCGGCGAATTCACACAAAGGAAGATCACGGAATATTATAGGAGTGTGAAAACATCCACAATTACCAACGGGTTCCAAAACGCTGGACTGCTGCGGGATGAAGAGGATCACCGCTGCGGGGACTGCCCCCTAGTCCGATACCTCACGAGTCCGATACCTCACGAGTCCGACACCTCATGGTTTTGGGTTAGGGTCTGGGGGAGGTTAGGTTTAGGCGTGGGGGTGGGAGAGGTTAGGTTTTGGGTTAGGGTCTGGGGGATGTTAGGTTTAGGCGTGGGGGTGGGAGAGGTTAGGTTTTGGGTTAGGGTCTGGGGGAAGTTAGCCTCTTTTTTCGGACTCGTGAGGTGTCGGACTCGTGAGGTATCGGACTCGTGCCATGGCACCTGAAGGAGAGAGGAGAGTGGTTGACGAAGCCACCCTGAACCTGTTCGTTTCCGACACTGAAGATGAGGACTTTGGTGGTTTCAGTACGCAGGAAGAAGAGGAAGACGAGGATTAGTGACTTGACTTCTCTGGTTACAGGTTTGCTGCACATATAGCCTATTGTTGTGTGATTTTGTCTGGGGATTAGTGACCTGACTTTTGTTTTGTTTTGTTGAAATGTTAATAAATGGGAGCTTCCCCAAACAGCCATCGCTTTCCCGACATTCCTCTCTGTGCACGAACCCTTTCATATGGTAATTAAACATCAAAACACCCGCGGCTTATAGTCCGGTGCGGCTTATAGAAGAAAAAAATAGTCAATTTTGGTCCCGCGGCTTATACACCGGTGCGTCTTATAGTCCGGAATTTACGGTATTATTATTTTTCCTCTCCAAAAGTGCACACAAGGCCGGATTAACCATAGGGCAACCGGGGCAGGTGCCCCGGGGCCCTCGGGGTGAAGGGGCCCTCCAAATTCTTTTCTTTTTTTTCTTTTTTTTTGTCGGGCTCATGTTGGGCTCCACAGAACTATGACACAAATCTAAGACCAATCAGGACAAAATAAAATGTGTTTCCAAGAAGATTAAGTCTGATGATTTAGTCTCATTGGATGCCTGTGGGCAAGTGGTGACCAGGGGCGCGGGAAGTGGGGGTGCTTGTGGTGCTGCGGCACCCTCTGCTGTTTTGTATTGGAAATGTAATGTCAATTATTTTTTCATCATTGTAAAGCCACAGCACAGTGAAGAGGATATTAATGTGAAGATTAGCCTCTTCCTTTTGTGTCCACATGGTGTGGAGACTGGATCAGTGAACACATCCAGACAGATGGAGCACAGAAACTGCTCTTCAGAGAGGAGATAGCTGGCAGCAGACATATCTAGACACTGAGACCTAAAGTGAAAGTGTGAAATAACAATAGTGTGACACCATTCTTAAATATTCATATTGAAACATATCAAAAGTTAGATTATTGGAATATTATCTAAAGTAATTTTGAGTTACCGGTATGTAGTTAAATTGCACTGAAAATGTCATTTGACAAGTAGGCTACAGTATCAGTGCAAAATTAAAACAATTGAAACATTCCATTTGGATATACGGTAGCTCAATATGTATCACTGCTCTCATTTTAAACAGTAAATATCTGCTATACTCACCTGTATCTTGTTGTATCACCTGTATGTCTCTTGTTGAGAAAGATGTATTGTTCTTTCAAGTGAAAGAAAGAGACTTCTCCGCTGTAGCAGTGATGTCGCTCTGAGTTACTTTAGTTTCACTTCAGGAATGTGACGTTTAAACTGTCAGTGTTGCTCCGCCTCTTACTGCAGTTACAAGGAAGTTCATGTTTGGTCAAAAGATAATTTGGTCTGCTGTTATCTTGTCTTGCTCTGTGCTTTTATGTCTCTCTATCATATATATTTTAAATAAATAATAGTTATAATATTATACATAATATATAATAAAGTTTATGTCATCTCATTTGTAACTCACCAACACTTTATCTTTTTCCTCTCTCATTGGCAGACAGCTTTATTTGTATAACACACTTCATACACTGAGGCAGTTCAAAGTGTTTACAGAATAATAACAAATACAGTAAATGTATTAAAAAAAATAGAATTAAAAAGTGAACAGTACAACCAAGTGATCCACAAGATATTATAAGACTTAAAAAGTAAGCTATTGCAGTTCAAATCAAGTGAAATAGAAAGATAAAACCACACAACAAACTACTCACAACAAAATACTCCCACTTTTAGATGCATATTGTGAGTGAACACATGTTTTTCGTTAATTTTCGTATCCCCTGTCCTTCCTAAAGTTGATGTAATCACATGTTTAACTCTCCAGCAACATACGATCTTTCTCCTCTCTCATCTCTTTGGTATTACAGTCCGGCCGGGTTGGTTCACATGAGCGTGCTATGTGCAGTGTGCTGGTATCACTTCAATCCTGTAGTGCAGTGGTTCTCAAAGTGGGTCAGGGGTACCAGGGGGTCCCCAGCAAAAAGGTGAATCATTTATTTCCACTATAATTCCATCCATAAGTAACACAATGACAGGATGTATGAATATTTTGGTCATGGCTTTCATACACTTCCTGTAATAAAACATCTAAAAGCAAAAGTCTTATCAGATGGGGGCCCTGGGACAGAATCTTATCAAATGGGGGTCTGTGGTCTAATGTCAGGTTAGGGGTCCTTGATGGGAAAAGGTTGGAGAAGCACTGCTGTAGTGGTTCACTCTCGCTGACAACATGACAAGTTGTCTAGTGCAGTTTGAACCAAAGGAAGGCTCTTTCGGTTAACGGTCAACGGTCCGCATCAACAGGGCTGAATCATTGACAGTGGTGGTGTAGTTAGGGATTGTTTGTTGGTGGTCATGATTAACGGTCCGCATCAACAGGGCTGAATCATTGACAGTGGTGGTGTAGTCAGGAATGTCATACCGAATCGACTTGGATAGCTAGGCTTAGATAGTGAGGTAATATGCAGTTGTGCGGTGGTAGCATGGAGGGGGGTGTTTCCAGGACGCTGGATTACACCGTTAAGCCTTCTTGAGGTGTCGTGGGCCTAACTTAACGAAACGTCGGTGAAGGAAGGTGCCCACTTGAAAACCCCAATGACATGCTTCATACTGCTGTTGGCTAGGGTAGGTAACTGGTGATTTGTGTCTTGTTTATTAGTTTGTTAGCCTGTTAGCTTGTTTTATTCTGGATTGGGCTTCTAAATGTGTTTTTCCTCGGATTTTGGCACAAGGGATAGTAACATCTTGTCCTGTGTATTAATTAATTTGTTTTGGCCCTCTGCCCTGTGGTCATGTGACCATGCAGGTCATGTGACCATGCAGCAACACTGTAGTTTGCTTTGGTGAACCTTGTTCCTCAGGGTGGCGTATAGTTTACAGCAGGGATGTCACAATATATCGTCCCACAATATATCGCGATATCAAAACGTGACAATATGTATCGTTGAGATGAAATCTCATATCGTGAGAAAAAGAAGCTGAACATGGTGGCACTGATCTGCATCTGATTGCATGCTCGCTCTCCTTTTCATTGCTTTGTTTGAACAGACGAGGGACGTTAGACACGGAGGATGAAAATGGTGAAATTACTCAAATTAGCATGGAGGATGCCCCCTCAACTTACAAATCGATCGAAAAAATATATATCGTATCGTTATCGTGAACCCAATATATCGTATCGTATCGTGAACTGAGTGTATCGTGACACCCCTAGTTTACAGTATTTGGCCCCGGCTTGAAAAAGTTAAAGTTTAAAAATGCCAGGCAACAACAGGCAAAACAATTTATTCTCTCAATGTAAATTCAGCTTGTGAGGCAGGGCAGCTGAGAAAACAGCAGCATACACAACAAAGGACACTTTCACAAGTCAACAGCAAACATACACTATTGAGTGCTGTATGAAACTGACCCTGCAAGGTATCTTATCCTAACTCCCAGGGGGGTCCAACTCCCACGGGTCCACTAGTACATAAATGAAAAGCAGAATATACAGAAAAATACATACTTTACCATATTAACCAGAATCTGCTTTTGTTTTTTTGTTTTTCATGATACAGTACAACTAAATCATTTTTCCAAGAAGAAGAAAGGTATAGAGACAAGATACATTGAGTCGTTCCTTGGCTTTTTTCACTGACAGGAGTTTGTCTAATTCTTCTCTCAGTGGAGAAGCTCCGTTGAAAGAACACATTCATCTTTAGATGTGCTTAAGTATGAGTCTCGTGTTTTTTTCTGTTCTTTTATTTATAAAAACAAAAAAACTAAATATTAGAATGGCTACAACAGTTACCTGAAAAAATGAGCTATGTATAAATGTATTTCAAGAATGTACATCAAGAAAGACATGTATGTTAGGGTTAATACGCCTGTCAGTGCCCCTGACCAAGGTACTGGCAAAAGAACTGGAGTTGGTCCCCGGGCGCTGCACTGCGGCTGCCCACTGCTCCTAGTTCTAGGAAGGTTCCTAGTAGAGGATGGGTCAAATGCAGAGGATGAATTTCCCCAAGGGGATAAATAAAGGATAACTTAACTTAACGTATTATGTTAATTAATGACAATGAATCCTATCTGAGCGAAACAAATGATTAGTCTAATCTGTGTGATTGACAGGAGAGATGATCAGAGGGGCAGAGTTTTTACCATCATCATTGGTACAGGGACTGAAGTATGGATAGAGCTTCTCAGTGAAGGTGCAGCCAGTGAAGGAGTAGATAAGAGCTGCAGCATCTACATCATAAAAGGAGACCAAACCCTCCTCATAATCCACAAACACCCCCACCTTCTGAGGCTTCGTCTTCAGAGAGAGGAGGACAGCAGGGCCAGCAAGAGCTTCATACTGATTTCCATTCCTCAACCATACAGTCCAGAAGCCATCCTCTGGTTTCACTGTGATGCCTCCCTTCCTGTTGATCGACCCTCTGGCCACTCCTAAATCCCAATTTGTCTTCCCTTGAACCTGAACCTCATAGTAAAACCTTCCTGAAGAGAAGCTCTGCTTTCCTAAGACACAGCAACAACCAGAAAATCTCTCTGGGTTGTCTGGGAGATTCCTCTTTACACCACTATATTTGACTTGTTTCTCATCATCAGACAGGATGAGCTTGGGATATGCTGTTTCAGGATCCAGAGTCACATCCACTGCATACTGCTGGACCCTCTTCAGCTGAACATCAGCACAAAACTTCTCCATCTCTTTCCTGAGAGTCTCCAGCTTCTCCACAGCTCTCCTCACAGCCTCATATGATGAGCGATGGACACTGACCTCTGTCCAGTCCTTGGTGTGTGGAGGAGTGTTCAGGGATGGGAAGCTTTGGAGGTGGAGGAGGTGGTCTTCAGTGCATAAGAGCTTCTCCACCTCTGCGGTTCTCTTCATCAGCTCAGAGATATCCTGTTCCAGCTCTTTGATGAAGCCTTCAGCCTGTTTCTCTATTGTTTTCAGCTTCTCTTCGATCATCTCAATGAGCTCAGACAGGCCTCTCTCCACAGACTGAATCAGAGCAGTGAAGACCCGCACATTGTCTGCTATCACTCTCTCTGCATCTTTCTTGCTGAGCTCTACTGAGTGTTTGATCTCCTGAATCTTTAGTTGTCTCTCCTGGGTCTTCTGCTGCATTTCAGCCCCTATCTCCCCAAGCTCAGCCTTCTTTCCTTCACATTCTTCTTTCAGAGGAACAAAGTGATGTGACTTGTGGTCTGACTCAGTGCAGAGCAGACACACACACATCTGGTCCGTCTTGCAGAACAGCTGGAGTGGTCCATCATGCTCTTTACACATCCTGTCTTCCAGGTTCTCCACAGGACCCATCAGCTTGTGTCTTTTGAGGCTGATTCTCTGGTGAAGCTCCAGGTGAGTCTCACAGTAGGAGGACAGACACACCAGGCACGACTTCAGGGCCTTCCGTTTGGTCCCAGTGCAGACGTCACAGGGAACTTCTCCTGGTTTGGCTTTCATCTGAGCTGACTTCCTCAACTGTGTCGCCATCTCAGATATTACAGTATTGACGTGCAGCTCAGGTCTTCTTTTAAAACGCTTTCGACACATGGGACACTTGCATGGGACATTAACATCCCAGTTCTGAGTGATGCAGTTCTTGCAGAAGGTGTGTCCACATGGTGTGGAGACTGGATCAGTGAACACATCCAGACAGATGGAGCACAGAAACGGCTCTTCAGAGAAGAGACAGCTGGCAGCAGACATGTCTAGACACTGAGACCTAAAGTGAAAGTGTGAAATAACAATACTGTAACACCATTCTTGAATATTCATATTGAAACAAGTTAGATGATTAGAATATTATCAAAAGTCATTGACAGTTATGTAGTTAAATTACACCTCGCTGAAAAGTAGGCAAAATGACACGAGGGAAACATCCCATTTGGATATACTGTAGCTCAATGATGTATCACTGCTCTCATTTGAAACAGTAAATATGATCTGCTGTACTCACCTGTATCTTGTTGTATCACCTGTATGTCTCTTAAGACTCTGATGTATTGATGAGAAAGCCCTGATGAACTGACATTTATTTTTCTTTCCAGAGATGTTTTGTAACAAGGGCAACTTCGGCTCAGGACCACGTGCGTCATGTAGCAACCAGGCGACCTCATGCGACTCAAGCCCATTTGAGGCTTTCAACTGCCCAAGTTTGGCACTGATGACATCACTGATGACATCATCACTGATGACATCACAGATGACATCATCACTGATGACATCACTGATGACATCATCACTGTTATCTATTCCAGACTGAATTATAGCTGCTGCGCAGCAATGGGTCGTGGCCGGGCAAGTAAGTTACCATTCATACTAGGGTTGCAAATATATTATTATTTTTCCTCTCCAAAAGTGCACACAAGGCCGGATTAACCATAGGGCAGTGCCCCGGGGCCCTCGGGGTGAAGGGGCCCTCCAATTTTTTTTATTTTTTTTTGTCGGGCTCATGTTGGGCTCCACAGAACTATGACACAAATCTAAGACCAATCAGGACAAAATAAAATGTGTTTCCAAGAAGATTAAGTCTGATGATTTAGTCTCATTGGATGCCTGTGGGCAAGTGGTGACCAGGGGCGCGGGAAGTGGGGGTGCTTGTGGTGCTGCGGCACCCTCTGCTGTTTTGTATTGGAAATGTAATGTCAATTATTTTTTCATCATTGTAAAGCCACAGCACAGTGAAGAGGATATTAATGTGAAGATTAGCCTCTTCCTTTTGTGTCCACATGGTGTGGAGACTGGATCAGTGAACACATCCAGACAGATGGAGCACAGAAACTGCTCTTCAGAGAGGAGATAGCTGGCAGCAGACATATCTAGACACTGAGACCTAAAGTGAAAGTGTGAAATAACAATAGTGTGACACCATTCTTAAATATTCATATTGAAACATATCAAAAGTTAGATTATTGGAATATTATCTAAAGTAATTTTGAGTTACCGGTATGTAGTTAAATTGCACTGAAAATGTCATTTGACAAGTAGGCTACAGTATCAGTGCAAAATTAAAACAATTGAAACATTCCATTTGGATATAGCTCAATATGTATCACTGCTCTCATTTTAAACAGTAAATATCTGCTATACTCACCTGTATCTTGTTGTATCACCTGTATGTCTCTTATTGTTGAGAAAGATGTATTGTTCTTTCAAGTGAAAGAAAGAGACTTCTCCGCTTTAGCAGTGATGTCGCTCTGAGGGTGTATTCACACCTGTAGGTCGTTTGCTTTGTTCCGATTCAGGTACTTAATTGATACAATTGTTGCATTTGTGCGTTGGTTCGTTTGTGTTCACACAGCCACAAATGAAACGGTCCAAATAGTATTGTCAAACTTCCTGGATTGGCCAGCAGAGACTCTGATAGGCTAATAGCCTCTCGGGATGGACAAAATAATTCCCAGAGATTTTCCTATATGATTATAAAAATGCGTTTTGTTAGACCTACATTTTAGGCTATGTCGGGCGTCCGCCGTGCGAGGAGAGAGAGAGAAAGAAAGAAAGAAAGAAAGAGGGAGGGATCGGGAGAGAGAGAGAGGGAGAAAGTTCTTTATTTATTTATTAATGTATGCTATGTAGGCTATGTAAGCCTATGTATTTATTTAGCCTATTTAGGCTATTGGGAATTTGGAGATAGAAGATCAAAGACCCTCGCAAATTCTGCTATTAGGCTACTATCACGGAGATGAGGATTAGCTGAGACATAGCCTATATGAACACCTGTCCTGTCAGGAATAAAATATTAATAAATAATTTAATAATAACGGACATTTCGAGGAAGACATGCAATCAGTCTGATTGTCTGATTGAACCAGACAATCTTATCACAAAGAAGGCTGGCTCTGATTACCACGATTTGTTTTCATTTATTGAATGGAGACCAGAGAGAGCGAGAGAGAGGGAGAGAGAGGGCGGTGTGTTGCGCAGCACACCGCACGCAAAATCCGTAGAGATTCAACACATTAACGTTGCTTCCCATGGTCCGAGGTAAGTTGATTGAGTTCAAACTGCTGATGTGATGATCCAAAAATCCCCCAAAGTTTATCGATGCAAGTCACAAGTCGCCAAAACAGGATCTGAAAGATGTTGTTTTTAAACGATAAAAATGTTCGTTCTTCAGGCCATTACGCACAGCGCAGCTGACTACGGCAGCTGGTTTATCCAAAAATGCGCACCGTTTACTGCTGTTGTGGCGGATCGAGGTCGGCTCACGTTCTCACCACAAACGAACCGCACCAGAGTTCGTTTGGAAGCGGACCGAGACCACCCTTTCTTGGCGATCTCGGTCCGCTTGTTTTGTCCCGCATCCGAGTGCGATTGCTGTGTTCACACTCCCCCAAACGAACCGCACCAAGGGGGAAAATGCTCTCCGTTTCGGAACAACTGCTCCAAACGAGATAGGTGTGAATACACCCTGAGTTACTTTAGTTTCACTTCAGGAATGTGACGTTTAAACTGTCAGTGTTGCTCCGCCTCTTACTGCAGTTACAAGGAAGTTCATGTTTGGTCAAAAGATAATTTGGTCTGCTGTTATCTTGTCTTGCTCTGTGCTTTTATGTCTATTATATATATATTTTAAATATATAATAGTTATAATATTATACATAATATATAATAAAGTTTATGTCATCTCATTTGTAACTCACCAACACTATCTTTTTCCTCTCTCATTGGCAGACAGCTTTATTTGTATAACACACTTCATACACAGAGGCAGTTCAAAATGCTTTACAGAGTAATAACAAATACAGTAAATGTATGAAAAAAATAGAATTAAAAAGTGAACAGTACAACCAAGTGATCCACAAGATATGATAAGACTTAAAAAGTAAGCTATTGCAGTTCACATCAAGTGAAATAGAAAGATAAAAGCACACAACAAACTACTCACAACAGAATACTCCCACTTTTAGATGCATATTGTGAGTGAACGCATGTTTTTTGTTAATTTTCGTATCCCCTGTCCTTCCTAAAGTTGATGTAATCACATGTTTAACTCTCCAGCAACATACGATCTTTCTCCTCTCTCATCTCTTTGGTATTACAGTCCGGCCGGGTTGGTTCACATGAGCGTGCTATGTGCAGTGTGCTGTAGTGCAGTGGTTCTCAAAGTGGGTCAGGGGTACCAGGGGGTCCCCAGCAAAAAGGTGAATCATTTATTTCCACTATAATTCCATCCATAAGTAACACAATGACAGGATGTATGAATATTTTGGTCATGGCTTTCATACACTTCCTGTAATAAAACATCTAAAAGCAAAAGTCTTATCAGATGGGGGCCCTGGGACAGAATCTTATCAAATGGGGGTCTGTGGTCTAATGTCAGGTTAGGGGTCCTTGATGGGAAAAGGTTGGAGAAGCACTGCTGTAGTGGTTCACTCTCGCTGACAACATGACAAGTTGTCTAGTGCAGTTTGAACCAAAGGAAGGCTCTTTCGGTTAACGGTTAACGGTCAACGGTCCGCATCAACAGGGCTGAATCATTGACAGTGGTGGTGTAGTTAGGGATTGTTTGTTGGTGGTCATGATTAACGGTCCGCATCAACAGGGCTGAATCATTGACAGTGGTGGTGTAGTCAGGAATGTCATACCGAATCGACTTGGATAGCTAGGCTTAGATAGTGAGGTAATATGCAGTTGTGCGGTGGTAGCATGGAGGGGGGTGTTTCCAGGACGCTGGATTACACCGTTAAGCCTTCTTGAGGTGTCGTGGGCCTAACTTAACGAAACGTCGGTGAAGGAAGGTGCCCACTTGAAAACCCCAATGACATGCTTCATACTGCTGTTGGCTAGGGTAGGTAACTGGTGATTTGTGTCTTGTTTATTAGTTTGTTAGCCTGTTAGCTTGTTTTATTCTGGATTGGGCTTCTAAATGTGTTTTTCCTCGGATTTTGGCACAAGGGATAGTAACATCTTGTCCTGTGTATTAATTAATTTGTTTTGGCCCTCTGCCCTGTGGTCATGTGACCATGCAGGTCATGTGACCATGCAGCAACACTGTAGTTTGCTTTGGTGAACCTTGTTCCTCAGGGTGGCGTATAGTTTACAGCAGGGATGTCACAATATATCGTCCCACAATATATCGCGATATCAAAACGTGACAATATGTATCGTTGAGATGAAATCTCATATCGTGAGAAAAAGAAGCTGAACATGGTGGCACTGATCTGCATCTGATTGCATGCTCGCTCTCCTTTTCATTGCTTTGTTTGAACAGACGAGGGACGTTAGACACGGAGGATGAAAATGGTGAAATTACTCAAATTAGCATGGAGGATGCCCCCTCAACTTACAGATCGATCGAAAAAATATATATCGTATCGTTATCGTGAACCCAATATCATGTATCGTATCGTATCGTGAACTGAGTGTATCGTGACACCCCTAGTTTACAGTATTTGGCCCCGGCTTGAAAAAGTGAAAGCAAACATACACTATTGAGTGCTGTATGAAACTGACCCTGCAAGGTATCTTATCCTAACTCCCAGGGGGGTCCAACTCCCACGGGTCCACTAGTACATAAATGAAAAGCAGGATATACAGAAAAATACATACTTTACCATATTAACCAGAATCTGCTTTTGTTTTTTTGTTTTTCATGATACAGTACAACTAAATCATTTTTCCAAGAAGAAGAAAGGTATAGAGACAACATACATTGAGTCGTTCCTTCCTGGGCTTTTTTCACTGACAGGAGTTTGTCTAATTCTTCTCTCAGTGGAGAGCTCTGTTGAAAGAACACATTCATCTTTAGATGTGCTTAAGATGAGTCTCGTGTTTTTTCCTGTTCTTTTATTTATAAAAACAAAAAAACAAAATATTAGAATGGCTACAACAGTTAACCTGAAAAAATGAGCTATGTATAAATGTATTTCAAGAATGTACATCAAGAAAGACATGTATGTTAGGGTTAATACGCCTGTCAGTGCCCCTGACCAAGGTACTGGCAAAAGAACTGGAGTTGGTCCCCGGGCGCTGCACTGCGGCTGCCCACTGCTCCTAGTTCTAGGAAGGTTCCTAGTAGAGGATGGGTCAAATGCAGAGGATGAATTTCCCCAAGGGGATAAATAAAGGATAACTTAACTTAACGTATTATGTTAATTAATGACAATGAATCCTATCTGAGCGAAACAAATGATTAGTCTAATCTGTGTGATTGACAGGAGAGATGATCAGAGGGGCGGAGTTTTTACCATCATCATTGGTACAGGGACTGAAGTATGGATAGAGCTTCTCAGTGAAGGTGCAGCCAGTGAAGGAGTAGATAAGAGCTGCAGCATCTACATCATAAAAGGAGACCAAACCCTCCTCATAATCCACAAACACCCCCACCTTCTGAGGCTTCGTCTTCAGAGAGAGGAGGACAGCAGGGCCAGCAAGAGCTTCATACTCATTTCCATTCCTCAACCATACAGTCCAGAAGCCATCCTCTGGGCCCAGGTTGATCTTTTCCTTCCTGTTGATCGACCCTCTGGCCACTCCTAAATCCCAATCAGTCTTCCCTTGAACCTGAACCTCATAGTAAAACCTTCCTGAAGAGAAGCTCTGCTTTCCTAAGACAAGGCAAAAACTAGAAAATCTCCCTGGGTTGTCTGGGAGATTCTTCTCTACATCACTATATTTTACTTGTTTCTCATCATCAGACAGGATGAGATATGGATGTGCTGTTTCAGGATCCAGAGTCACATCCACTGCATACTGCTGGACCCTCTTCAGCTGAACATCAGCACAAAGCGTGTCCATCTCTTTCCTGAGAGTCTCCTCCAGCTGAGCCACAGCTCTCATCACAGTCCCCTCATATGATGAGCGATGGACACTAACCTCTGTCCAGTCCTTGGTGTGTGGAGGAGTGTTCAGGGATGGGAAGCTTTGGAGGAGGTGGAGGTGGTCTTCAGTGCATAAGAGCTTCTCCACCTCTGCGGTTCTCTTCATCAGCTCAGAGATATCCTGTTCCAGCTCTTTGATGAAGCTTTCAGCCTGTTTCTCTGTTGTTTTCTGCTTCTCTTCGATCGTCTCAATGAGCTCAGACAGGCCTCTCTCCACAGACTGCATCAGAGCAGTGAAGACCCGCACACTGTCTGCTATCTCTCTCTCTGCATCTTCCTTGCTGAGCTCTACTGACTGTTTGATCTCCTGAATCTTTAGTTGTCTCTCCTGGATCATCTGCTGCATTTCAGCCCCTATCTCCCCAAGCTCAGCCTTCTTTCCTTTATATTCTTCTTTCAGAGGAACAAAGTGATGTGACTTGTGGTCTGACTCAGTGCAGAGCAGACACACACACATCTGGTCCGTCTTGCAGAACAGCTGGAGTGGTTCATCATGCTCTTTACACATCCTGTCTTCCAGGTTCTCCACAGCATCCATCAGCTTGTGTCTTTTGAGGCCTTTGATTCTCTGGTGAGGCTCCAGGTGAGTCTCACAGTAGGAGGTCACACACACCAGGCAGGACTTCAGGGCCTTCCGTTTGGTCCCAGTGCAGACGCCACAGGGAACTTCTCCTGGTTTGGCTTTCATCTGAGCTGACTTCCTCAACTGTGTCACCATCTCAGATATGAAAGTATTGACGTGCAGCTCAGGTCTTGTGTTGAAATGCTTTCGACACATGGGACACTTGCATGGGACATTAACATCCCAGTTCTGAGTGATGCAGTTCTTGCAGAAGGTGTGTCCACATGGTGTGGAGACTGGATCAGTGAACACATCCAGACAGATGGAGCATAGACACTGCTCTTCAGAGAAGAGACAGCTGGCAGCAGACATGTCTAGACACTGAGACCTAAAGTGAAAGTGTGAAATAATATACTGTAACACCATTCTTGAATATTCATATTGAAACCAGTTAGATGATTAGAATATTATCAAAAGTCATTGACAGTTATGTAGTTAAATTACACCTCGCTGAAAAGTAGGCAAAATGACACGAGGGAAACATCCCATTTGGATATACTGTAGCTCAATGATGTATCACTGCTCTCATTTGAAACAGTAAATATGATCTGCTGTACTCACCTGTATCTTGTTGTATCACCTGTATGTCTCTTAAGACTCTGATGTATTGATGAGAAAGCCCTGATGAACTGACATTTATTTTTCTTTCAAGTGAAAGAAAGAGACTTCTCCGCTGTAGCAGTGATGTCGCTCTGAGTTACTTTAGTTTCACTTCAGGAATGTGACGTTCAAACTGTCAGTGTTGCTCCGCCTCTTACTGCAGTTACAAGGAAGTTCATGTTTTGTCAAAAGAGAATTTGGTCTGCTGTTATCTTGTCTTGCTCTGTGCTTTTATGTCTCTCTATCATATATATTTTAAATAAATAATAGTTATAATATTATACATAATATATAATAAAGTTTATGTCATCTCATTTGTAACTCACCAACACTTTATCTTTTTCCTCTCTCATTGGCAGACAGCTTTATTTGTATAACACACTTCATACACTGAGGCAGTTCAAAGTGTTTACAGAATAATAACAAATACAGTAAATGTATAAAAAAAAAGTACAATTAAAAAGTGAACAGTACAACCAAGCGATCCACAAGATATTATAAGACTTAAAAAGTAAGCTATTGCAGTTCAAATCAAGTGAAATAGAAAGATAAAAGCACACAACAAACTACTCACAACAAAATACTCCCACTTTTAGATGCATTATTGTGAGTGAACACATGTTTTTCGTTAATTTTCGTATCCCCTGTCCTTCCTAAAGTTGATGTAATCACATGTTTAACTCTCCAGCAACATACGATCTTTCTCCTCTCTCATCTCTTTGGTATTACAGTCCGGCCGGGTTGGTTCACATGAGCGTGCTATGTGCAGTGTGCTGGTATCACTTCAATCCTGTAGTGCAGTGGTTCTCAAAGTGGGTCAGGGGTACCAGGGGGTCCCCAGCAAAAAGGTGAATCATTTATTTCCACTATAATTCCATCCATAAGTAACACAATGACAGGATGTATGAATATTTTGGTCATGGCTTTCATACACTTCCTGTAATAAAACATCTAAAAGCAAAAGTCTTATCTGATGGGGGCCCTGGGACAGAATCTTATCAAATGGGGGTCTGTGGTCTAATGTCAGGTTAGGGGTCCTTGATGGGAAAAGGTTGGAGAAGCACTGCTGTAGTGGTTCACTCTCGCTGCCAACATGACAAGTTGTCTAGTGCAGTTTGAACCAAAGGAAGCCTCTTTGTTTTGGCCCTCTGCCCTGTGGTCATGTGACCATGCAGGTCACGTGACCATGCAGCAACACTGTAGTTTGCTTTGGTGAACCTTGTTCCTCAGGGTGGCGTATAGTTTACAGCAGGGATGTCACAATATATCGTCCCACAATATATCGCGATATCAAAACGTGACAATATGAATCGTTGAGATGAAATCTCATATCGTGAGAAAAAGAAGCTGAACATGGTGGCACTGATCTGCATCTGATTGCATGCTCGCTCTCCTTTTCATTGCTTTGTTTGAACAGACGAGGGACGTTAGACATGGAGGATGAAAATGGTGAAATTACTCAAATTAGCATGGAGGATGCCCCCTCAACTTACAAATCGATCGAAAAAATATATATCGTATCGTTATCGTGAACCCAATATATCGTATCGTATCGTGAACTGAGTGTATCGTGACACCCCTAGTTTACAGTATTTGGCCCCGGCTTGAAAAAGTTAAAGTTTAAAAATGCCAGGCAACAACAGGCAAAACAATTTATTCTCTCAATGTAAATTCAGCTTGTGAGGCAGGGCAGCAGAGAAAACAGCAGCATACACAACAAAGGACACTTTCACAAGTCAACAGCAAACATACACTATTGAGTGCTGTATGAAACTGACCCTGCAAGATATCTTATCCTAACTCCCAGGGGGGTCCAACTCCCACGGGTCCACTAGTACATAAATGAAAAGCAGGATATACAGAAAAATACATACTTTTTTTTTTTTTTTTTTTTTTTTTTTTGATTTATTTATTTAGACGGGACAATGCAAAATTAATGAACACAATAACCATGGAACAGATAAAAACATCTGGAACATAATAAAAGTGTAAAAATCGCCGGATTTAGCACAAGGCTAGTTTCCATCCGTTGTCCCCGAAACATAAAACACAAAAACATAAAAACAGAATATATAAAACAACAAAACATAGGCATCAAAGTGCTTTACACCCGTAAGACAAGTATACATGTGCAAAACAGCAAAACACAAGCAGCAGTAATACACTCAAAAAACACAACAGTATACATTAAAAAGAAGAAAATAAAAAAATAAAAAAAAGTTCAGAAATTGACCTTATTACCTGTGGCCACAGGACTGGTGGCTTTTCAGCCATTCCTTCAGTGAACCCTTAAAAGTGGCAAGTGTGGGACTTTCCCTTATGGGGACTGGCAGACTGTTCCACGTTTGGCTGCCTTTAACTGAGAGGACGTTCTGACCAAACGTGGTCAGTCTGCGCTGGACCTTGCAGTCGCCTCTAGTTTCAGACCTGGTGCCAAGTCCACTAGTTCTACTTTTATCATGACTACTTTACCATATTAACCAGAATCTGCTTTTGTTTTTTTGTTTTTCATGATACAGTACAACTAAATCATTTTTCCAAAAAATAATCACCGCAATAACGCTGGGCGAAACTTCGCCGTTGGTATGCACGGTTGCATTGACTGATATAGGTTCGGAAAATATTATTGACGTGCGAATTAATCGCACGAAAAAAACGTGCTCGGTGTGTAAGGACCTTCAGGGATGGGAAGCTTTGGAGGAGGTGGAGGTGGTCTTCAGTGCATAAGAGCTTCAGTACAACTAAATCATTTTTCCAAGAAGAAGAAAGGTATAGAAACAAGATACATTGAGTCCTTCCTTCCTGGGCTTTTTTCACTGACAGGAGTTTGTCTAATTCTTCTCTCAGTGGAGAAGCTCCGTTGAAAGAACACATTCATCTTTAGATGTGCTTAAGAGGAGTCCCGTGTTTTTTTCTGTTAATTTATTTATAAAAACAAAAAAACAAAACATTAGAATGGCTACAACAGTTACCTGAAAAAATGAGCTATGTATAAATGTATTATGTTAATTAATGACAATGAATCCTATCTGAGCGAAACAAATGATTAGTCTAATCTGTGTGATTGACAGGAGAGATGATCAGAGGGGCAGAGTTTTTACCACCATCATTGTTACAGGGACTGAAGAGTGGGTAAAGCTTCTCAGTGAAGGTGCAGCCAGTGAATGAGTAGATAAGAGCTGCAGCATCTACATCATAAAAGGAGACCAGACCCTCCTCATAATCCACAAACACCCCCACCTTCTGAGGCTTCGTCTTCAGAGAGAGGAGGACAGCAGGGTCAGCAGCAGCTTTGTACTCATTTCCATTCCTCAACCATACAGTCGAGAAGCCATCCTCTGGTTTCACTGTGATGCCTCCCTTCCTGTTGATCGACCCTCTGGCCACTCCTAAATCCCACTCAGTCTTCCCTTGAACCTGAACCTCATAGTAAAACCTTCCTGAAGAGAAGCTCTGCTTTCCTAAGACACAGCAACAGTCAGAAAATCTCTCTGGGTTGTCTGGGAGATTCTTCTCTACATCACTATATTTGACTTGTTTCCCATCATCAGACAGGATGAGATATTGATTTGCTGTTTCAGGATCCAGAGTCACATCCACTGCATAC
The DNA here is from genome assembly GCF_964638095.1 of Poromitra crassiceps. Lineage (NCBI taxonomy): Eukaryota > Metazoa > Chordata > Actinopteri > Beryciformes > Melamphaidae > Poromitra > Poromitra crassiceps. Next base: position 57,973,035 of record NC_139628.1, on the reverse strand, counting down.
TGCTGGACCCTCTTCAGCTGAACATCAGCACAAAACTTCTCCATCTCTTTCCTGAGAGTCTCCAGTTTCTCCACAGCTCTCCTCACAGCCTCATATGATGAGCGATGGACACTGACCTCTGTCCAGTCCTTGGTGTGTGGAGGAGTGTTCAGGGATGGGAAGCTTTGGAGGAGGTGGAGGTGGTCTTCAGTGCATAAGAGCTTCAGTACAACTAAATCATTTTTCCAAGAAGAAGAAAGGTATAGAGACAAGATACATTGAGTCGTTCCTTCCTGGGCTTTTTTCACTGACAGGAGTTTGTCTAATTCTTCTCTCAGTGGAGAGCTCTGTTGAAAGAACACATTCATCTTTAGATGTGCTTAAGATGAGTCTCGTGTTTTTTTCTGTTCTTTTATTTATAAAAACAAAAAAACAAAATATTAGAATGGCTACAACAGTTAACCTGAAAAAATGAGCTATGTATAAATGTATTTCAAGAATGTACATCAAGAAAGACATGTATGTTAGGGTTAATACGCCTGTCAGTGCCCCTGACCAAGGTACTGGCAAAAGAACTGGAGTTGGTCCCCGGGCGCTGCACTGCGGCTGCCCACTGCTCCTAGTTCTAGGAAGGTTCCTAGTAGAGGATGGGTCAAATGCAGAGGATGAATTTCCCCAAGGGGATAAATAAAGGATAACTTAACTTAACGTATTATGTTAATTAATGACAATGAATCCTATCTGAGCGAAACAAATGATTAGTCTAATCTGTGTGATTGACAGGAGAGATGATCAGAGGGGCGGAGTTTTTACCATCATCATTGGTACAGGGACTGAAGTATGGATAGAGCTTCTCAGTGAAGGTGCAGCCAGTGAAGGAGTAGATAAGAGCTGCAGCATCTACATCATAAAAGGAGACCAGACCCTCCTCATAATCCACAAACACCCCCACCTTCTGAGGCTTCGTCTTCAGAGAGAGGAGGACAGCAGGGCCAGCAAGAGCTTCATACTCATTTCCATTCCTCAACCATACAGTCCAGAAGCCATCCTGTGGTCTCAGTGTGATGCCTCCCTTCCTGTTGATTGACCCTCTGGCCACTCCTAAAGTCCACTTTGTCTTCCCTTGAACCTGAACCTCGTAGTAAAACCTTCCTGAAGAGAAGCTCTGCTTTCCTAAGACACAGCAACAACCAGAAAATCTCTCTGGGTTGTCTGGGAGATTCTTCTCTACATCACTATATTTGACTTGTTTCTCATCATCAGACAGGATGAGATATGGAGATGCTGTTTCAGGATCCAGAGTCACATCCACTGCATACTGCTGGACCCTCTTCAGCTGAACATCAGCACAAAACTTCTCCATCTCTTTCCTGAGAGTCTCCAGCTTCTCCACAGCTCTCCTCACAGCCTCATATGATGAGCGATGGACACTGACCTCTGTCCAGTCCTTGGTGTGTGGAGGAGTGTTCAGGGATGGGAAGCTTTGGAGGTGGAGGAGGTGGTCTTCAGTGCATAAGAGCTTCTCCACCTCTGCGGTTCTCTTCATCAGCTCAGAGATATCCTGTTCCAGCTCTTTGATGAAGCCTTCAGCCTGTTTCTCTATTGTTTTCTGCTTCTCTTCGATCGTCTCAATGAGCTCAGACAGGCCTCTCTCCACAGACTGCATCAGAGCAGTGAAGACCCGCACACTGTCTGCTATCACTCTCTCTGCATCTTCCTTGCTGAGCTCTACTGACTGTTTGATCTCCTGAATCTTTAGTTGTCTCTCCTGGGTCTTCTGCTGCATTTCAGCCCCTATCTCCCCAAGCTCAGCCTTCTTTCCTTTATATTCTTCTTTCAGAGGAACAAAGTGATGTGACTTGTGGTCTGACTCAGTGCAGAGCAGACACACACACATCTGGTCCGTCTTGCAGAACAGCTGGAGTGGTTCATCATGCTCTTTACACATCCTGTCTTCCAGGTTCTCCACAGGACCCATCAGCTTGTGTCTTTTGAGGCCTTTGATTCTCTGGTGAAACTCCAGGTGAGTCTCACAGTAGGAGGTCAGACACATCAGGCACGACTTCAGGGCCTTCCGTTTGGTCCCAGTGCAGACGTCACAGGGAACTTCTCCTGGTTTGGCTTTCATCTGGTCTTCCAGGTTCTCCACAGGATCCATCAGCTTGTGTCTTTTGAGGCCATTCATTCTCTGGTGAGGCTCCAGGTGAGTCTCACAGTAGGAGGTCAGACACACCAGGCAGGACTTCAGGGCCTTCCGTTTGGTCCCAGTGCAGACGCCACAGGGAACTTCTCCTGGTTTGGCTTTCATCTGAGCTGACTTCCTCAACTGTGTCGCCATCTCAGATATTACAGTATTGACCTGCAGCTGAGGTCTTCTGTTGAAACGCTTTCGACACATGGGACACTTGCATGGGGCATTAACATCCCAGTTCTGAGTGATGCAGTTCTTGCAGAAGGTGTGTCCACATGGTGTGGAGACTGGATCAGTGAACACATCCAGACAGATGGAGCACAGAAACGGCTCTTCAGAGAAGAGACAGCTGGCAGCAGACATATCTAGACACTGAGACCTAAAGTGAAAGTGTGAAATAACAATACTGTAACACCATTCTTGAATATTCATATTGAAACAAGTTAGATGACTAGAATATTATCAAAAGTCATTGACAGTTATGTAGTTAAATTACACCTCGCTGAAAAGTAGGCAAAATGACACGAGGGAAACATCCCATTTGGATATACTGTAGCTCAATGATGTATCACTGCTCTCATTTGAAACAGTAAATATGATCTGCTGTACTCACCTGTATCTTGTTGTATCACCTGTATGTCTCTTAAGACTCTGATGTATTGATGAGAAAGCCCTGATGAACTGACATTTATTTTTCTTTCCAGAGATGTTTTGTAACAAGGGCAACTTCGGCTCAGGACCACGTGCGTCATGTAGCAACCAGGCGACCTCATGCGACTCAAGCCCATTTGAGGCTTTCAACTGCCCAAGTTTGGCACTGATGACATCACTGATGACATCATCACTGATGACATCACAGATGACATCATCACTGATGACATCACTGATGACATCATCACTGTTATCTATTCCAGACTGAATTATAGCTGCTGCGCAGCAATGGGTCGTGGCCGGGCAAGTAAGTTACCATTCATACTAGGGTTGCAAATATATTATTATTTTTCCTCTCCAAAAGTGCACACAAGGCCGGATTAACCATAGGGCAGTGCCCCGGGGCCCTCGGGGTGAAGGGGCCCTCCAAATTTTTTTTTTTTTTTTTTTTTTTTTTTGTCGGGCTCATGTTGGGCTCCACAGAACTATGACACAAATCTAAGACCAATCAGGACAAAATAAAATGTGTTTCCAAGAAGATTAAGTCTGATGATTTAGTCTCATTGGATGCCTGTGGGCAAGTGGTGACCAGGGGCGCGGGAAGTGGGGGTGCTTGTGGTGCTGCGGCACCCTCTGCTGTTTTGTATTGGAAATGTAATGTCAATTATTTTTTCATCATTGTAAAGCCACAGCACAGTGAAGAGGATATTAATGTGAAGATTAGCCTCTTCCTTTTGTGTCCACATGGTGTGGAGACTGGATCAGTGAACACATCCAGACAGATGGAGCACAGAAACTGCTCTTCAGAGAGGAGATAGCTGGCAGCAGACATATCTAGACACTGAGACCTAAAGTGAAAGTGTGAAATAACAATAGTGTGACACCATTCTTAAATATTCATATTGAAACATATCAAAAGTTAGATTATTGGAATATTATCTAAAGTAATTTTGAGTTACCGGTATGTAGTTAAATTGCACTGAAAATGTCATTTGACAAGTAGGCTACAGTATCAGTGCAAAATTAAAACAATTGAAACATTCCATTTGGATATAGCTCAATATGTATCACTGCTCTCATTTTAAACAGTAAATATCTGCTATACTCACCTGTATCTTGTTGTATCACCTGTATGTCTCTTATTGTTGAGAAAGATGTATTGTTCTTTCAAGTGAAAGAAAGAGACTTCTCCGCTGTAGCAGTGATGTCGCTCTGAGTTACTTTAGTTTCACTTCAGGAATGTGACGTTTAAACTGTCAGTGTTGCTCCGCCTCTTACTGCAGTTACAAGGAAGTTCATGTTTGGTCAAAAGATACTTTGGTCTGCTGTTATCTTGTCTTGCTCTGTGCTTTTATGTCTCTCTATCATATATATTTTAAATAAATAATAGTTATAATATTATACATAATATATAATAAAGTTTATGTCATCTCATTTGTAACTCACCAACACTTTATCTTTTTCCTCTCTCATTGGCAGACAGCTTTATTTGTATAGCACACTTCATACACTGAGGCAGTTCAAAGTGTTTACAGAGTAATAACAAATACAGTAAATGTATTAAAAAAAAGTACAATTAAAAGGTGAACAGTACAACCAAGCGATCCACAAGATATTATAAGACTTAAAAAGTAAGCTATTGCAGTTCAAATCAAGTGAAATAGAAAGATAAAAGCACACAACAAACTACTCACAACAAAATACTCCCACTTTTAGATGCATATTGTGAGTGAACGCATGTTTTTCGTGAATTTTCGTATCCCCTGTCCTTCCTAAAGTTGATGTAATCACATGTTTAACTCTCCAGCAACATACGATCTTTCTCCTCTCTCATCTCTTTGGTATTACAGTCCGGCCGGGTTGGTTCACATGAGTGTGCTATGTGCAGTGTGCTGGTATCACTTAAATCCTGTAGTGCAGTGGTTCTCAAAGTGGGTCAGGGGTACCAGGGGGTCCCCAGCAAAAAGGTGAATCATTTATTTCCACTATAATTCCATCCATAAGTAACACAATGACAGCATGTATGAATATTTTGGTCATGGCTTTCATACACTTCCTGTAATAAAACATCTAAAAGCAAAAGTCTTATCTGATGGGGGCCCTGGGACAGAATCTTATCAAATGGGGGTCTGTGGTCTAATGTCAGGTTAGGGGTCCTTGATGGGAAAAGGTTGGAGAAGCACTGCTGTAGTGGTTCACTCTCGCTGACAACATGACAAGTTGTCTAGTGCAGTTTGAACCAAAGGAAGCCTCTTTGTTTTGGCCCTCTGCCCTGTGGTCATGTGACCATGCAGGTCATGTGACCATGCAGCAACACTGTAGTTTGCTTTGGTGAACCTTGTTACTCAGGGTGGCGTATAGTTTACAGCAGGGATGTCACAATATATCGTCCCACAATATATCGCGATATCAAAACGTGACAATATGTATCGTTGAGAGGAAATCTCATATCGTGAGAAAAAGAAGCTGAACATGGTGGCACTGATCTGCATCTGATTGCATGCTCGCTCTCCTTTTCATTGCTTTGTTTGAACAGACGAGGGACGTTAGACACGGAGGATGAAAATGGTGAAATTACTCAAATTAGCATGGAGGATGCCCCCTCAACTTACAAATCGATCGAAAAAATATATATCGTATCGTTATCGTGAACCCAATATATCGTATCGTATCGTGAACTGAGTGTATCGTGACACCCCTAGTTTACAGTATTTGGCCCCGGCTTGAAAAAGTTAAAGTTTAAAAATGCCAGGCAACAACAGGCAAAACAATTTATTCTCTCAATGTAAATTCAGCTTGTGAGGCAGGGCAGCAGAGAAAACAGCAGCATACACAACAAAGGACACTTTCACAAGTCAACAGCAAACATACACTATTGAGTGCTGTATGAAACTGACCCTGCAAGGTATCTTATCCTAACTCCCAGGGGGGTCCAACTCCCACGGGTCCACTAGTACATAAATGAAAAGCAGGATATACAGAAAAACAGTTACCTGAAAAAATGAGCTATAAATGTATTATGTTAATTAATGACAATGAATCCTATCTGAGCGAAACAAATGATTAGTCTAATCTGTGTGATTGACAGGAGAGATGATCAGAGGGGCAGAGTTTTTACCATCATCATTGTTACAGGGACCGAAGATTGGGTAAAGCTTCTCAGTGAAGGTGCAGCCAGTGAAGGAGTAGATAAGAGCTGCAGCATCTACATCATAAAAGGAGACCAGACCCTCCTCATAATCCACAAACACCCCCACCTTCTGAGGCTTCGTCTTCAGAGAGAGGAGGACAGCAGGGCCAGCAAGAGCTCTGTACTCATTTCCATTCCTCAACCATACAATCCAGAAGCCATCCTGTGGTCTCGCTCTGATGCTTCTCTTCCTGTTGATTGACCCTCTGGCCACTCCTAAATCCCAATCAGTCTTCCCTTGAACCTGAACCTCGTAGTAAAACCTTCCTGAAGAGAAGCTCTGCTTTCCTAAGACACAGGCACAACGAGAGAATCTCTCTGGGTTGTCTGGGAGATTCTTCTCTACATCACTACATTTTACTTGTTTCCCATCATCAGACAGGATGAGATATGGATTTGCTGTTTCAGGATCCAGAGTCACATCCACTGCATACTGCTGGACCCTCTTCAGCTGAACATCAGCACAAAACTTCTCCATCTCTTTCCTGAGAGTCTCCTCCAGCTGAGCCACAGCTCTCCTCACAGCCTCATATGATGAGCGATGGACACTGACCTCTGTCCAGTCCTTGGTGTGTGGAGGAGTGTTCAGGGATGGGAAGCTTTGGAGGAGGTGGAGGTGGTCTTCAGTGCATAAGAGCTGCTCCACCTCTGCGGTTCTCTTCATCATCTCAGAGATTTCCTGTTCCAGCTCTTTGATGAAGCCTTCAGCCTGTTTCTCTATTGTTTTCTGCTTCTCTTCGATCGTCTCAATGAGCTCAGCCTGGCCTCTCTCCACAGACTGCTTCAGAGCAGTGAAGACCTGCACACTGTCTGCTATCTCTCTGTCTGCATCTTCCTTGCTGAGCTCTACTGACTGTTTGATCTCCTGAATCTTTAGTTGTCTCTCCTGGATCTTCTGCTGAATTTCAGCCCCTATCTCCCCAAGCTCAGCCTTCTTTCCTTCACATTCTTCTTTCAGAGGAACAAAGTGATGTGACTTGTGGTCTAAAACAGTGCAGAGCAGACACACACACATCTGGTCCGTCTTGCAGAACAGCTGGAGTGGTCCATCATGCTCTTTACACATCCTGTCTTCCAGGTTCTCCACAGGATCCATCAGCTTGTGTCTTTTGAGGCCTTTCATTCTCTGATGAGGCTCCAGGTGAGTCTCACAGTAGGAGGTCAGACACACCGGGCAGGACTTCAGGGCCTTCCGTTTGGTCCCAGTGCAGACGCCACACGGAACTTCTCCTGGTTTGGCTTTCATCTGAGCTGACTTCCTCAACTGTGTCGCCATCTCAGATATTACAGTATTGACGTGCAGCTGAGGTCTTCTTTTGAAACGCTTTCGACACATGGGACACTTGCATGGGACATTAACATCCCAGTTCTGAGTGATGCAGTTCTTGCAGAAGGTGTGTCCACATGGTGTGGAGACTGGATCAGTGAACACATCCAGACAGATGGAGCACAGACACTGCTCTTCAGAGAAGAGACAGCTGGCAGCAGACATGTCTAGACACTGAGACCTAAAGTGAAAGTGTGAAATAACAATACTGTAACACCATTCTTGAATATTCATATTGAAACAAGTTAGATGATTAGAATATTATCAAAAGTCATTGACAGTTATGTAGTTAAATTACACCTCGCTGAAAAGTAGGCAAAATGACACGAGGGAAACATCCCATTTGGATATACTGTAGCTCAATGATGTATCACTGCTCTCATTTGAAACAGTAAATATGATCTGCTGTACTCACCTGTATCTTGTTGTATCACCTGTATGTCTCTTAAGACTCTGATGTATTGATGAGGAAAGCCCTGATGAACTGACATTTATTTTTCTTTCCAGAGATGTTTTGTAACAAGGGCAACTTCGGCTCAGGACCACGTGCGTCATGTAGCAACCAGGCGACCTCATGCAACTCAAGCCCATTTGAGGCTTTCAACTGCCCAAGTTTGGCACTGATGACATCACTGATGACATCATCACTGATGACATCACAGATGACATCATCACTGATGACATCACTGATGACATCATCACTGTTATCTATTCCGGACTGAATTATAGCTGCTGCGCAGCAATGGGTCGTGGCCGGGCAAGTAAGTTACCATTCATACTAGGGTTGCAAATATATTATTATTTTTCCTCTCCAAAAGTGCACACAAGGCCGGATTAACCATAGGGCAACCGGGGCAGGTGCCCCGGGGCCCTCGGGGTGAAGGGGCCCTCCAATTTTTTTTTTTTTTTTGTCGGGCTCATGTTGGGCTCCACAGAACTATGACACAAATCTAAGACCAATCAGGACAAAATAAAATGTGTTTCCAAGAAGATTAAGTCTGATGATTTAGTCTCATTGGATGCCTGTGGGCAAGTGGTGACCAGGGGCGCGGGAAGTGGGGGTGCTTGTGGTGCTGCGGCACCCTCTGCTGTTTTGTATTGGAAATGTAATGTCAATTATTTTTTCATCATTGTAAAGCCACAGCACAGTGAAGAGGATATTAATGTGAAGATTAGCCTCTTCCTTTTGTGTCCACATGGTGTGGAGACTGGATCAGTGAACACATCCAGACAGATGGAGCACAGAAACTGCTCTTCAGAGAGGAGATAGCTGGCAGCAGACATATCTAGACACTGAGACCTAAAGTGAAAGTGTGAAATAACAATAGTGTGACACCATTCTTAAATATTCATATTGAAACATATCAAAAGTTAGATTATTGGAATATTATCTAAAGTAATTTTGAGTTACCGGTATGTAGTTAAATTGCACTGAAAATGTCATTTGACAAGTAGGCTACAGTATCAGTGCAAAATTAAAACAATTGAAACATTCCATTTGGATATAGCTCAATATGTATCACTGCTCTCATTTTAAACAGTAAATATCTGCTATACTCACCTGTATCTTGTTGTATCACCTGTATGTCTCTTATTGTTGAGAAAGATGTATTGTTCTTTCAAGTGAAAGAAAGAGACTTCTCCGCTTTAGCAGTGATGTCGCTCTGAGTTACTTTAGTTTCACTTCAGGAATGTGACGTTTAAACTGTCAGTGTTGCTCCGCCTCTTACTGCAGTTACAAGGAAGTTCATGTTTGGTCAAAAGATAATTTGGTCTGCTGTTATCTTGTCTTGCTCTGTGCTTTTATGTCTCTCTATCATATATATTTTAAATAAATAATAGTTATAATATTATACATAATATAAAAATAAAGTTTATGTCATCTCATTTGTAACTCACCAACACTTTATCTTTTTCCTCTCTCATTGGCAGACAGCTTTATTTGTATAACACACTTCATACACTGAGGCAGTTCAAAGTGTTTACAGAATAATAACAAATACAGTAAATGTATTAAAAAAAATAGAATTAAAAAGTGAACAGTACAACCAAGTGATCCACAAGATATTATAAGACTTAAAAAGTAAGCTACTGCAGTTCAAATCAAGTGAAATAGAAAGATAAAAGCACACAACAAACTACTCACAACAAAATACTCCCACTTTTAGATGCATTATTGTGAGTGAACACATGTTTTTTGTTAATTTTCTTATCCCCTGTCCTTCCTAAAGTTGATGTAATCACATGTTTAACTCTCCAGCAACATACGATCTTTCTCCTCTCTCATCTCTTTGGTATTACAGTCCGGCCGGGTTGGTTCACATGAGTGTGCTATGTGCAGTGTGCTGGTATCACTTCAATCCTGTAGTGCAGTGGTTCTCAAAGTGGGTCAGGGGTACCAGGGGGTCCCCAGCAAAAAGGTGAATCATTTATTTCCACTATAATTCCATCCATAAGTAACACAATGACAGCATGTATGAATATTTTGGTCATGGCTTTCATACACTTCCTGTAAAAAAACATCTAAAAGCAAAAGTCTTATCTGATGGGGGCCCTGGGACAGAATCTTATCAAATGGGGGTCTGTGGTCTAATGTCAGGTTAGGGGTCCTTGATGGGAAAAGGTTGGAGAAGCACTGCTGTAGTGGTTCACTCTCGCTGACAACATGACAAGTTGTCTAGTGCAGTTTGAACCAAAGGAAGGCTCTTTCGGTTAACGGTTAACGGTCCGCATCAACAGGGCTGAATCATTGACAGTGGTGGTGTAGTTAGGGATTGTTTGTTGGTGGTCATGATTAACGGTCCGCATCAACAGGGCTGAATCATTGACAGTGGTGGTGTAGTCAGGAATGTCATACCGAATCGACCTGGATAGCTAGGCTTAGATAGTGAGGTAATATGCAGTTGTGCGGTGGTAGCATGGAGGGGGGTGTTTCCAGGACGCTGGATTACACCGTTAAGCCTTCTTGAGGTGTCGTGGGCCTAACTTAACGAAACGTCGGTGAAGGAAGGTGCCCACTTGAAAACCCCAATGACATGCTTCATACTGCTGTTGGCTAGGGTAGGTAACTGGTGATTTGTGTCTTGTTTATTAGTTTGTTAGCCTGTTAGCTTGTTTTATTCTGGATTGGGCTTCTAAATGTGTTTTTCCTCGGATTTTGGCACAAGGGATAGTAACATCTTGTCCTGTGTATTAATTAATTTGTTTTGGCCCTCTGCCCTGTGGTCATGTGACCATGCAGGTCATGTGACCATGCAGCAACACTGTAGTTTGCTTTGGTGAACCTTGTTCCTCAGGGTGGCGTATAGTTTACAGCAGGGATGTCACAATATATCGTCCCACAATATATCGCGATATCAAAACGTGACAATATGTATCGTTGAGATGAAATCTCATATCGTGAGAAAAAGAAGCTGAACATGGTGGCACTGATCTGCATCTGATTGCATGCTCGCTCTCCTTTTCATTGCTTTGTTTGAACAGACGAGGGACGTTAGACACGGAGGATGAAAATGGTGAAATTACTCAAATTAGCATGGAGGATGCCCCCTCAACTTACAAATCGATCGAAAAAATATATATCGTATCGTTATCGTGAACCCAATATATCGTATCGTATCGTGAACTGAGTGTATCGTGACACCCCTAGTTTACAGTATTTGGCCCCGGCTTGAAAAAGTTAAAGTTTAGAAATGCCAGGCAACAACAGGCAAAACAATTTATTCTCTCAATGTAAATTCAGCTTGTGAGGCAGGGCAGCAGAGAAAACAGCAGCATACACAACAAAGGACACTTTCACAAGTCAACAGCAAACATACACTATTGAGTGCTGTATGAAACTGACCCTGCAAGGTATCTTATCCTAACTCCCAGGGGGGTCCAACTCCCACGGGTCCACTAGTACATAAATGAAAAGCAGAATATACAGAAAAATACATACTTTACCATATTAACCAGAATCTGCTTTTGTTTTTTTGTTTTTCATGATACAGTACAACTAAATCATTTTTCCAAGAAGAAGAAAGGTATAGAGACAAGATACATTGAGTCGTTCCTTCCTGGGCTTTTTTCACTGACAGGAGTTTGTCTAATTCTTCTCTCAGTGGAGAAGCTCCGTTGAAAGAACACATTCATCTTTAGATGTGCTTAAGATGAGTCTCGTGTTTTTTTCTGTTCTTTTATTTATAAAAACAAAAAAACAAAATATTAGAATGGCTACAACAGTTACCTGAAAAAATGAGCTATGTATAAATGTATTTCAAGAATGTACATCAAGAAAGACATGTATGTTAGGGTTAATACGCCTGTCAGTGCCCCTGACCAAGGTACTGGCAAAAGAACTGGAGTTGGTCCCCGGGCGCTGCACTGCGGCTGCCCACTGCTCCTAGTTCTAGGAAGGTTCCTAGTAGAGGATGGGTCAAATGCAGAGGATGAATTTCCCCAAGGGGATAAATAAAGGATAACTTAACTTAACGTATTATGTTAATTAATGACAATGAATCCTATCTGAGCGAAACAAATGATTAGTCTAATCTGTGTGATTGACAGGAGAGATGATCAGAGGGGCAGAGTTTTTACCATCATCATTGGTACAGGGACTGAAGTATGGATAGAGCTTCTCAGTGAAGGTGCAGCCAGTGAAGGAGTAGATAAGAGCTGCAGCATCTACATCATAAAAGGAGACCAAACCCTCCTCATAATCCACAAACACCCCCACCTTCTGAGGCTTCGTCTTCAGAGAGAGGAGGACAGCAGGGCCAGCAAGAGCTTCATACTGATTTCCATTCCTCAACCATACAGTCCAGAAGCCATCCTCTGGTTTCACTGTGATGCCTCCCTTCCTGTTGATTGACTCTCTGGCCACTCCTAAATCCCAATTTGTCTTCCCTTGAACCTGAACCTCATAGTAAAACCTTCCTGAAGAGAAGCTCTGCTTTCCTAAGACACAGCAACAACCAGAAAATCTCTCTGGGTTGTCTGGGAGATTCTTCTCTACATCACTATATTTGACTTGTTTCCCATCATCAGACAGGATGAGATATGGATTTGCTGTTTCAGGATCCAGAGTCACATCCACTGCATACTGCTGGACCCTCTTCAGCTGAACATCAGCACAAAGCTTCTCCATCTCTTTCCTGAGAGTCTCCAGTTTCTCCACAGCTCTCCTCACAGCCTCATATGATGAGCGATGGACACTGACCTCTGTCCAGTCCTTGGTGTGTGGAGGAGTGTTCAGGGATGGGAAGCTTTGGAGGTGGAGGAGGTGGTCTTCAGTGCATAAGAGCTTCTCCACCTCTGCGGTTCTCTTCATCAGCTCAGAGATATCCTGTTCCAGCTCTTTGATGAAGCCTTCAGCCTGTTTCTCTATTGTTTTCTGCTTCTCTTCGATCGTCTCAATGAGCTCAGACAGGCCTCTCTCCACAGACTGAATCAGAGCAGTGAAGACCCGCACATTGTCTGCTATCACTCTCTCTGCATCTTTCTTGCTGAGCTCTACTGAGTGTTTGATCTCCTGAATCTTTAGTTGTCTCTCCTGGGTCTTCTGCTGCATTTCAGCCCCTATCTCCCCAAGCTCAGCCTTCTTTCCTTCACATTCTTCTTTCAGAGGAACAAAGTGATGTGACTTGTGGTCTGACTCAGTGCAGAGCAGACACACACACATCTGGTCCGTCTTGCAGAACAGCTGGAGTGGTCCATCATGCTCTTTACACATCCTGTCTTCCAGGTTCTCCACAGGACCCATCAGCTTGTGTCTTTTGAGGCTGATTCTCTGGTGAAGCTCCAGGTGAGTCTCACAGTAGGAGGACAGACACACCAGGCACGACTTCAGGGCCTTCCGTTTGGTCCCAGTGCAGACGTCACAGGGAACTTCTCCTGGTTTGGCTTTCATCTGAGCTGACTTCCTCAACTGTGTCGCCATCTCAGATATTACAGTATTGACGTGCAGCTCAGGTCTTCTTTTAAAACGCTTTCGACACATGGGACACTTGCATGGGACATTAACATCCCAGTTCTGAGTGATGCAGTTCTTGCAGAAGGTGTGTCCACATGGTGTGGAGACTGGATCAGTGAACACATCCAGACAGATGGAGCACAGACACTGCTCTTCAGAGAAGAGACAGCTGGCAGCAGACATGTCTAGACACTGAGACCTAAAGTGAAAGTGTGAAATAACAACACTGTAACACCATTCTTGAATATTCATATTGAAACAAGTTAGATGATTAGAATATTATCAAAAGTCATTGACAGTTATGTAGTTAAATTACACCTCGCTGAAAAGTAGGCAAAATGACACGAGGGAAACATCCCATTTGGATATACTGTAGCTCAATGATGTATCACTGCTCTCATTTGAAACAGTAAATATGATCTGCTGTACTCACCTGTATCTTGTTGTATCACCTGTATGTCTCTTAAGACTCTGATGTATTGATGAGAAAGCCCTGATGAACTGACATTTATTTTTCTTTCCAGAGATGTTTTGTAACAAGGGCAACTTCGGCTCAGGACCACGTGCGTCATGTAGCAACCAGGCGACCTCATGCGACTCAAGCCCATTTGAGGCTTTCAACTGCCCAAGTTTGGCACTGATGACATCACTGATGACATCATCACTGATGACATCATCACTGATGACATCACTGATGACATCACAGATGACATCATCACTGATGACATCACTGATGACATCATCACTGTTATCTATTCCAGACTGAATTATAGCTGCTGCGCAGCAATGGGTCGTGGCCGGGCAAGTAAGTTACCATTCATACTAGGGTTGCAAATATATTATTATTTTTCCTCTCCAAAAGTGCACACAAGGCCGGATTAACCATAGGGCAGTGCCCCGGGGCCCTCGGGGTGAAGGGGCCCTCCAATTTTTTTTTTTTTTTTTTGTCGGGCTCATGTTGGGCTCCACAGAACTATGACACAAATCTAAGACCAATCAGGACAAAATAAAATGTGTTTCCAAGAAGATTAAGTCTGATGATTTAGTCTCATTGGATGCCTGTGGGCAAGTGGTGACCAGGGGCGCGGGAAGTGGGGGTGCTTGTGGTGCTGCGGCACCCTCTGCTGTTTTGTATTGGAAATGTAATGTCAATTATTTTTTCATCATTGTAAAGCCACAGCACAGTGAAGAGGATATTAATGTGAAGATTAGCCTCTTCCTTTTGTGTCCACATGGTGTGGAGACTGGATCAGTGAACACATCCAGACAGATGGAGCACAGAAACTGCTCTTCAGAGAGGAGATAGCTGGCAGCAGACATATCTAGACACTGAGACCTAAAGTGAAAGTGTGAAATAACAATAGTGTGACACCATTCTTAAATATTCATATTGAAACATATCAAAAGTTAGATTATTGGAATATTATCTAAAGTAATTTTGAGTTACCGGTATGTAGTTAAATTGCACTGAAAATGTCATTTGACAAGTAGGCTACAGTATCAGTGCAAAATTAAAACAATTGAAACATTCCATTTGGATATAGCTCAATATGTATCACTGCTCTCATTTTAAACAGTAAATATCTGCTATACTCACCTGTATCTTGTTGTATCACCTGTATGTCTCTTATTGTTGAGAAAGATGTATTGTTCTTTCAAGTGAAAGAAAGAGACTTCTCCGCTTTAGCAGTGATGTCGCTCTGAGTTACTTTAGTTTCACTTCAGGAATGTGACGTTTAAACTGTCAGTGTTGCTCCGCCTCTTACTGCAGTTACAAGGAAGTTCATGTTTGGTCAAAAGATAATTTGGTCTGCTGTTATCTTGTCTTGCTCTGTGCTTTTATGTCTCTCTATCATATATATTTTAAATAAATAATAGTTATAATATTATACATAATATATAATAAAGTTTATGTCATCTCATTTGTAACTCACCAACACTTTATCTTTTTCCTCTCTCATTGGCAGACAGCTTTATTTGTATAACACACTTCATACACTGAGGCAGTTCAAAGTGTTTACAGAATAATAACAAATACAGTAAATGTATTAAAAAAAATAGAATTAAAAAGTGAACAGTACAACCAAGTGATCCACAAGATATTATAAGACTTAAAAAGTAAGCTATTGCAGTTCACATCAAGTGAAATAGAAAGATAAAAGCACACAACAAACTACTCACAACAAAATACTCCCACTTTTAGATGCATTATTGTGAGTGAACGCATGTTTTTCGTGAATTTTCGTATCCCCTGTCCTTCCTAAAGTTGATGTAATCACATGTTTAACTCTCCAGCAACATACGATCTTTCTCCTCTCTCATCTCTTTGGTATTACAGTCCGGCCGGGTTGGTTCACATGAGTGTGCTATGTGCAGTGTGCTGGTATCACTTCAATCCTGTAGTGCAGTGGTTCTCAAAGTGGGTCAGGGGTACCAGGGGGTCCCCAGCAAAAAGGTGAATCATTTATTTCCACTATAATTCCATCCATAAGTAACACAATGACAAGATGTATGAATATTTTGGTCATGGCTTTCATACACTTCCTGTAATAAAACATCTAAAAGCAAAAGTCTTATCTGATGGGGGCCCTGGGACAGAATCTTATCAAATGGGGGTCTGTGGTCTAATGTCAGGTTAGGGGTCCTTGATGGGAAAAGGTTGGAGAAGCACTGCTGTAGTGGTTCACTCTCGCTGACAACATGACAAGTTGTCTAGTGCAGTTTGAACCAAAGGAAGCCTCTTTGTTTTGGCCCTCTGCCCTGTGGTCATGTGACCATGCAGGTCATGTGACCATGCAGCAACACTGTAGTTTGCTTTGGTGAACCTTGTTCCTCAGGGTGGGGTAGAGTTTACAGCAGGGATGTCACAATATATCGCGATATCAAAACGTGACAATATGAACCGTTGAGATGAAATCTCATATCGTGAGAAAAAGAAGCTGAACATGGTGGCACTGATCTGCATCTGATTGCATGCTCGCTCTCCTTTTCATTGCTTTGAACAGACGAGGGACGTTAGACACGGAGGATGAAAATGGTGAAATTACTCAAATTAGCATGGAGGATGCCCCCTCAACTTACAAATCGATCGAAAAAATATATATCGTATCGTTATCGTGAACCCAATATCATGTATCATATCGTGAACTGAGTGTATCGTGACACCCCTAGTTTACAGTATTTGGCCCCGGCTTGAAAAAGTTAAAGTTTAAAAATGCCAGGCAACAACAGGCAAAACAATTTATTCTCTCAATGTAAATTGAGCTTGTGAGGCAGGGCAGCAGAGAAAACAGCAGCATACACAACAAAGGACACTTTCACAAGTCAACAGCAAACATACACTATTGAGTGCTGTATGAAACTGACCCTGCAAGATATCTTATCCTCCCAGGGGGGTCCAACTCCCACGGGTCCACTAGTACATAAATGAAAAGCAGGATATACAGAAAAACAGTTACCTGAAAAAATAAGCTATGTATAAATTAGGGATGGCACGATACCACTTTTTCCATATCTGATCCGATACCGATAGCACAATCTTGAGTGTCTGCCGATACCGATATCAATCCGATCTGATCTTTTTCCCTCGCTTATACAACTAAGCTGTTAATAATACATTTACCAATGCACTTTGCTTAACCCAGCCATCTAAACAGCATGTTCAATCTGTGGAACAATATTCCTAAAATGAAAGGCTATACCCCAGAACATAGACTCAGTAATGCACTAATGCTGCTGCTTCTTTTTAAGCACACACACACACACACACACACACACACACACACACACACACACACACACACACACACACACACACACACACACACACGTCCTTGTTATAACTGTCCCTGGTCTCCCTGAGTCCAGAGAGAGAGCCTGGTGACCCGAGGTTACCCCTACTTGCATGTTGCGTGAAACAAGGGGCGGAGCACAGTTCATGGATCATGGTGTTTGTAAACACGGGCACATGGCCTAATCTAGTTTTATTTGCTGTTTTCAAGGAAGATTTTGACTTTTGGGATTAATTATAATAAGAACTAACAGGAGGAGAGAACATCTAACTTTATCGCTGCTGAGTTGGGTGAGTGTTTATTAGCGTTAATCTGCCGGTGTGTTTTGAGGCTCACCGGTGTCGAGTTGGAGTGAATCTGCATCTGATCTCCTCTCTCTCTCTCTCTCTCTGTAACGTTGCTGTCAGGTTTGTGTGTGATACAGTGACCAGCAGGTATCAGGCAGGCAGGCAGTCTGCGCCACGGTGTTGACGTTTCCAATGCTTAAAAACACTCGCATCGTATTAAATTGCACGTGGCTTTTTTCTTCCTTGATCAACACAGCTGTGGTGACAACGCACAGTGCAATCTCACTCTGCTCACATGCACCATGCTGCGGTTGTTCATCTGTGTCCGTGACGGCGCATTGCTCGAAGTTTAGTGAAGCATTTAGTGATAGTTTAGGCTATGGATCGGATCGGATTCTACTTCTTTTTCCCACCAGATATCCGATCCAGTGATTTTGGCCGGATCGGCTCCGATACCGATACTGAGTATCGGATCGGACCATCCCTAGTATAAATGTATTATGTTAATTAATGACAATGAATCCTATCTGAGCTAAACAAATGATTAGTCTAATCTGTGTGATTGACAGGAGAGATGATCAGAGGGGCGGAGTTTTTACCATCATCATTGGTACAGGGACTGAAGTATGGGTAAAGCTTCTCAGTGAAGGTGCAGCCAGTGAAGGAGTAGATAAGAGCTGCAGCATCTACATCATAAAAGGAGACCAGACCCTCCTCATAATCCACAAACACCCCCACCTTCTGAGGCTTCGTCTTCAGAGAGAGGAGGACAGGAGGGTCAGCAAGAGCTCTATACTCATTTCCATTCCTCAACCATACAGTCCAGAAGCCATCCTCTGGTTTCGGTGTGATGCCTCCCTTCCTGTTGATTGACTCTCTGGCCACTCCTAAAGTCCACTTTGTCTTCCCTTGAACCTGAACCTCGTAGTAAAACCTTCCTGAAGAGAAGCTCTGCTTTCCTAAGACACAGCAACAACCAGAAAATCTCTCTGGGTTGTCTGGGAGATTCCTCTTTACACCACTATATTTGACTTGTTTCTCATCATCAGACAGGATGAGCTTGGGAAATGCTGTTTCAGGATCCAGAGTCACATCCACTGCATACTGCTGGACCCTCTTCAGCTGAACATCAGCACAAAGCTTCTCCATCTCTTTCCTGAGAGTCTCGAGCTTCTCCACAGCTCTCCTCACAGCCTCATATGATGAGCGATGGACACTGACCTCTGTCCAGTCCTTGGTGTGTGGAGGAGTGTTCAGGGATGGGAAGCTTTGGAGGAGGTGGAGGTGGTCTTCAGTGCATAAGAGCTTCTCCACCTCTGCGGTTCTCTTCATCAGCTCAGAGATTTCCTGTTCCAGCTCTTTGATGAAGCCTTCAGCCTGTTTCTCTGTTGTTTTCTGCTTCTCTTCGATCGTCTCAATGAGCTCAGCCTGGCCTCTCTGCGCAGACTGCACCAGAGCAGCGAAGACCCGCACACTGTCTGCTATCTCTCTGTCTGCATCTTCCTTGCTGAGCTCTACTGACTGTTTGATCTCCTGAATCTTTAGTTGTCTCTCCTGGATCTTCTGCTGAATTTCAGCCCCTATCTCCCCAAGCTCAGCCTTCTTTCCTTCACATTCTTCTTTCAGAGGAACAAAGTGATGTGACTTGTGGTCTGACTCAGTGCAGAGCAGACACACACACATCTGGTCCGTCTTGCAGAACAGCTGGAGCGGTCCATCATGCTCTTTACACATCCTGTCTTCCAGGTTCTCCACAGGATCCATCAGCTTGTGTCTTTTGAGGCCTTTGATTCTCTGATGAGGCTCCAGGTGAGTCTCACAGTAGGAGGTCAGACACACCGGGCAGGACTTCAGGGCCTTCCGTTTGGTCCCAGTGCAGACGCCACACGGAACTTCTCCTGGTTTGGCTTTCATCTGAGCTGACTTCCTCAACTGTGTCGCCATCTCAGATATTACAGTATTGACCTGCAGCTGAGGTCTTCTTTTGAAACGCTTTCGACACATGGGACACTTGCATGGGGCATTAACATCCCAGTTCTGAGTGATGCAGTTCTTGCAGAAGTTGTGTCCACATGGTGTGGAGACTGGATCAGTGAACACATCCAGACAGATGGAGCACAGAAACGGCTCTTCAGAGAAGAGACAGCTGGCAGCAGACATGTCTAGACACTGAGACCTAAAGTGAAAGTGTGAAATAACAACACTGTAACACCATTCTTGAATATTCATATTGAAACAAGTTAGATGATTAGAATATTATCAAAAGTCATTGACAGTTATGTAGTTAAATTACACCTCGCTGAAAAGTAGGCAAAATGACACGAGGGAAACATCCCATTTGGATATACTGTAGCTCAATGATGTATCACTGCTCTCATTTGAAACAGTAAATATGATCTGCTGTACTCACCTGTATCTTGTTGTATCACCTGTATGTCTCTTAAGACTCTGATGTATTGATGAGAAAGCCCTGATGAACTGACATTTATTTTTCTTTCCAGAGATGTTTTGTAACAAGGGCAACTTCGGCTCAGGACCACGTGCGTCATGTAGCAACCAGGTGACCTCATGCGACTCAAGCCCATTTGAGGCTTTCAACTGCCCAAGTTTGGCACTGATGACATCACTGATGACATCATCACTGATGACATCACAGATGACATCATCACTGATGACATCATCACTGTTATCTATTCCAGACTGAATTATAGCTGCTGCGCAGCAATGGGTCGTGGCCGGGCAAGTAAGTTACCATTCATACTAGGGTTGCAAATATATTATTATTTTTCCTCTCCAAAAGTGCACACAAGGCCGGATTAACCATAGGGCAACCGGGGCAGGTGCCCCGAGGCCCTCAGGGTGAAGGGGCCCTCCAAATTTTTTTTTTTTTTTTTTGTCGGGCTCATGTTGGGCAACACAGAACTATGACACAAATCTAAGACCAATCAGGACAAAATAAAATGTGTTTCCAAGAAGATTAAGTCTGATGATTTAGTCTCATTGGATGCCTGTGGGCAAGTGGTGACCAGGGGCGCGGGAAGTGGGGGTGCTTGTGGTGCTGCGGCACCCTCTGCTGTTTTGTATTGGAAATGTAATGTCAATTATTTTTTCATCATTGTAAAGCCACAGCACAGTGAAGAGGATATTAATGTGAAGATTAGCCTCTTCCTTTTGTGTCCACATGGTGTGGAGACTGGATCAGTGAACACATCCAGACAGATGGAGCACAGAAACTGCTCTTCAGAGAGGAGACAGCTGGCAGCAGACATATCTAGACACTGAGACCTAAAGTGAAAGTGTGAAATAACAATAGTGTGACACCATTCTTAAATATTCATATTGAAACATATCAAAAGTTAGATTATTGGAATATTATCTAAAGTAATTTTGAGTTACCGGTAGCCTATGTAGTTAAATTGCACTGAAAATGTCATTTGACAAGTAGGCTACAGCAGAGGTTCTCAAATGTTTTTCAGCCAAGGACCCCTTACAAGATAGAAAATATACCGCGGACCCCCTCATTCTGATTTGTGATTTTGGGCTAAGCTTAAAGTCCCTGGAAACCAAAATCCACAAAAACGTTCTAACTATGTTATTTAGGGTCTTATGTTAGTAATTTTGTGCCTCCGAAATTATTATACATTACTTTCAACCCAAAGCCTTAAAATCGCCACTTTTCTACAAGATTCTACAAAGTACTTCCTCATTGAAGACAGCAGTGCGCGAGGTGCTAAAACGCAGGAGCTTATGACGTCATAAGCTCTATATAACCTTTGTACACGCGCGCAATCCGCACCCACCTATGGCAAGTCCGTTCTTTGCCCCCAGTGACAGCGCTCCCTCGCTGTCCGTCTCCCTCCCACTCTGTGTGCCATCTGCCAAGCGCTATGCTTGTGAGATTAGCAAGGTGTCGGGTTTCAGGCCATGTGCTTCTCTCTCTCTCTCTCTCTCTCTCTCTCTCTCTCTCTCTCTCTCTCTCTCTCGGGACTAGTGAGAGAGAGCGAGAGACACACAGGCTGGTGGCTCTCTCACACACACACACACACTCGCAAGTGCTGTGTAACTTGATCTCTTTCTCCGTTTCCCTCCCCCCTCTGTCTCGCGCTCTCTCTCTCTCGGAAAACCTGCTGCAGATGGGACACGCCCACACAGTCCGCGGGAGAAATACACTCTAAAAAATAATGATTTTCTCATGAGTTTTGCCAGACTGTCAAACCTAAATTTATATACTTTGCGACGTTCATCATCGTTCAAATTTGGCTGGTGGCTTATTAACATAGGGTCCTGTGATGTGATGAACTCAAAATGCTAAATAATAAAGAAATATTTCTGGTTTCCAGGGACTTTAATTGTTTCCACGGTAACGTGCTTGACTTAATTTGATAGGTTTGTTATTAGAATGTAATCCATGAACCATTTTAGATTAAAAGCATAAACTATTTTCGTTGAACTATGAAGATTTTGCAAAATTTTTTTTTTTTTTTTTTAATACATTACATTTACATTACGTCATTTAGCAGACGCTTTTGTTTTGTCCAAAGCGACTTACAATATCACAATTTGTCAACAGTCCAGAAAACCACTATGCAACACAATAAATGACAGCCAAGATATTTTGATAGACTAGCACCATGTAGGAAGTAGTTTGAGAAGGAATAAGTAACATGTAGCATTTTCTTATAAAAAAAAAAAAAAAAATTTTTAACTTGAAAACTTTTCGCGGACCCCCTGGCAAAGTGCCACGGACCCCTGGGGGTCCGCGGACCCCCATTTGAGAACCACTGGGCTACAGTATCAGTGCAAAATTAAAACAATTGAAACATTCCATTTGGATATAGCTCAATATGTATCACTGCTCTCATTTTAAACAGTAAATATCTGCTATACTCACCTGTATCTTGTTGTATCGCCTGTATGTCTCTTATTGTTGAGAAAGATGTATTGTTCTTTCAAGTGAAAGAAAGAGACTTCTCCGCTGTAGCAGTGATGTCGCTCTAAGTTACTTTAGTTTCACTTCAGGAATGTGACGTTTAAACTGTCAGTGTTGCTCCGCCTCTTACTGCAGTTACAAGGAAGTTCATGTTTGGTCAAAAGATAATTTGGTCTGCTGTTATCTTGTCTTGCTCTGTGCTTTTATGTCTCTCTATCATATATATTTTAAATAAATAATAGTTATAATATTATACATAATATATAATAAAGTTTATGTCATCTCATTTGTAACTCACCAACACTTTATCTTTTTCCTCTCATTGGCAGACAGCTTTATTTGTATAACACACTTCATACACTGAGGCAGTTCAAAGTGTTTACAGAATAATAACAAATACAGTAAATGTATTAAAAAAAATAGAATTAAAAAGTGAACAGTACAACCAAGTGATCCACAAGATATTATAAGACTTAAAAAGTAAGCTACTGCAGTTCAAATCAAGTGAAATAGAAAGATAAAACCACACAACAAACTACTCACAACAAAATACTCCCACTTTTAGATGCATATTGTGAGTGAACGCATGTTTTTCGTGAATTTTCGTATCCCCTGTCCTTCCTAAATTTGATGTAATCACATGTTTAACTCTCCAGCAACATACGATCTTTCTCCTCTCTCATCTCTTTGGTATTACAGTCCGGCCGGGTTGGTTCACATGAGTGTGCTATGTGCAGTGTGCTGGTATCACTTCAATCCTGTAGTGCAGTGGTTCTCAAAGTGGGTCAGGGGTACCAGGGGGTCCCCAGCAAAAAGGTGAATCATTTATTTCCACTATAATTCCATCCATAAGTAACACAATGACAGCATGTATGAATATTTTGGTCATGGCTTTCATACACTTCCTGTAATAAAACATCTAAAAGCAAAAGTCTTATCAGATGGGGGCCCTGGGACAGAATCTTATCAAATGGGGGTCTGTGGTCTAATGTCAGGTTAGGGGTCCTTGATGGGAAAAGGTTGGAGAAGCACTGCTGTAGTGGTTCACTCTCGCTGACAACATGACAAGTTGTCTAGTGCAGTTTGAACCAAAGGAAGCCTCTTTGTTTTGGCCCTCTGCCCTGTGGTCATGTGACCATGCAGGTCATGTGACCATGCAGCAACACTGTAGTTTGCTTTGGTGAACCTTGTTCCTCAGGGTGGCGTATAGTTTACAGCAGGGATGTCACAATATATCGTCCCACAATATATCGCGATATCAAAACGTGACAATATGTATCGTTGAGAGGAAATCTCATATCGTGAGAAAAAGAAGCTGAACATGGTGGCACTGATCTGCATCTGATTGCATGCTCGCTCTCCTTTTCATTGCTTTGTTTGAACAGACGAGGGACGTTAGACACAGAGGATGAAAATGGTGAAATTACTCAAATTAGCATGGAGGATGCCCCCTCAACTTACAAATCGATCGAAAAAATATATATCGTATCGTTATCGTGAACCCAATATCATGTATCGTATCGTATCGTGAACTGAGTGTATCGTGACACCCCTAGTTTACAGTATTTGGCCCCGGCTTGAAAAAGTGAAAGTTTAAAAATGCCAGGCAACAACAGGCAAAACAATTTATTCTCTCAATGTAAATTGAGCTTGTGAGGCAGGCAGCAGAGAAAACAGCAGCATACACAACAAAGGACACTTTCACAAGTCAACAGCAAACATACACTATTGAGTGCTGTATGAAACTGACCCTGCAAGATATCTTATCCTAACTCCCAGGGGGGTCCAACTCCCACGGGTCCACTAGTACGGTACATAAATGAAAAGCAGGATATACAGAAAAATACATACTTTTTTTTTTTTTTTTTTTTTTTTGATTTATTTATTTAGACGGGACAATGCAAAATTAATGAACACAATAACCATGGAACAGATAAAAACATCTGGAACATAATAAAAGTGTAAAAATCGCCGGATTTAGCACAAGGCTAGTTTCCATCCGTTGTCCCCGAAACATAAAACACAAAAACATAAAAACAGAATATATAAAACAACAAAACATAGGCATCAAAGTGCTTTACACCCGTAAGACAAGTATACATGTGCAAAACAGCAAAACACAAGCAGCAGTAATACACTCAAAAAACACAACAGTATACATTAAAAAGAAGAAAATAAAAAAATAAAAAAATAAAAAAAAGAATTGACCTTAACACCTTGACTGCCAGCGACGAGTGTAGTCGTCAAACACAATCCAGCTGTTCACTGCCAGCGACGAGTTGACTCGTCAAAAAAATCGATTTTTTTTTTTTGACGGTGGGATGTGCATCGAACCCTTTTACATCTCTTATATAGGTATTGGACGTGTACAACGTGTACAACCCATTCCACCGACCCACTAAGTGGTGACAAGGAAGGAGGAAGGCAAGCAAAAAGCAGTGTGACTGAAGCCATTCTCATGAAGGTGGATTGGCGAAGGCGCTTTCGTTTTCGCGTTGATTGCTGGCGGTGCGGCATTGCAGATTTGCATAGTGGATTGCGGGTGGGACACACTTTGAAACACGCAGCATAGATATGACCAGAATCGCAAAAGCTTCATCAAAGCCCTCAACCAAAACTCCAAGATGCGAGCGAGTCTAACCAGACTTCCTCAAAGAGCGGCCGCACAGACAGGCTCACACCCGCAGCAAAGCAATGAGACTGGTGACAAGCGGGGACTGCCCCCTAGTCCGACACCAAATTGGAAACAAATCCCATTCTAAAAGGCTTTTAGAATGGGATTTTCAACCCATTCTTTTTTGTTTCTTTTTCGCTATAATTTAGAGTAATTTAATTTCTATTCAGAAATTTATTTGAGAGGTCGAGAGTATGAGAAAGTGCATTTGCAAAGGTAGGAAAGTGCTTGTGACATGGCGCTGCACCCAAAAAGAACGCCCACAGGAGGGAGGAGTTGAGCAGAGGGAAGTTTACTGCTGTTATGGAGGAAATTACTGTTCAAAACTATTGTGTAGGTCTTACTGATGCCAAAAATGAATGGTTAAAGTGACTGTTCTATCGAATTTCACAAAAAGCCGTTTATCTCAAAATATTTTTTCTGATGCTGAAACCATGCTGTATTCAACTGCTAATGCTTACATAACTACTAACTCTACAAACTAACTCTTTTAGACAGAGAAAGCACACATTCTATTAGTTCTTTTTAGATGATTGGTGTTCACGAAGTCGTAACAGAAGAGAAACCTCGGCTCTTGTAAAATGAGCCTAGAATCCTCAAAAAAAAACCTGGCAGAAGCTATCTACAGCAAGAAAAAAACGGCTGGCAGTCAATGTGTTAATACCTGTGGCCACAGGACTGGTGGCTTTTCAGCCATTCCTTCAGTGAACCCTTAAAAGTGGCAAGTGTGGGACTTTCCCTTATGGGGACTGGCAGACTGTTCCACGTTTGGCTGCCTTTAACTGAGAGGACGTTCTGACCAAACGTGGTCAGTCTGCGCTGGACCTTGCAGTCGCCTCTAGTTTCAGACCTGGTGCCAAGTCCACTAGTTCTACTTTTATCGTGACTACTTTACCATATTAACCAGAATCTGCTTTTGTTTTTTTGTTTTTCATGATACAGTACAACTAAATCATTTTTCCAAGAAGAAGAAAGGTATAGAGACAAGATACATTGAGTCGTTCCTTCCTGGGCTTTTTTCACTGACAGGAGT
Organism: Poromitra crassiceps; assembly: GCF_964638095.1. NCBI lineage: Eukaryota > Metazoa > Chordata > Actinopteri > Beryciformes > Melamphaidae > Poromitra > Poromitra crassiceps. The sequence continues at coordinate 57,947,029 of NC_139628.1, read as the reverse complement.
TTGTCTAATTCTTCTCTCAGTGGAGAGCTCCGTTGAAAGAACACATTCATCTTTAGATGTGCTTAAGAGGAGTCTCGTGTTTTTTTTCTGTTAATTTATTTATAAAAACAAAAAAACAAAACATTAGACTGGCTACAACAGTTACCTGAAAAAATGAGCTATGTATAAATGTATTATGTTAATTAATGACAATGAATCCTATCTGAGCGAAACAAATGATTAGTCTAATCTGTGTGATTGACAGGAGAGATGATCAGAGGGGCAGAGTTTTTACCATCATCATTGTTACAGGGACTGAAGTATGGGTAAAGCTTCTCAGTGAAGGTGCAGCCAGTGAAGGAGTAGATAAGAGCTGCAGCATCTACATCATAAAAGGAGACCAGACCCTCCTCATAATCCACAAACACCCCCACCTTCTGAGGCTTCGTCTTCAGAGAGAGGAGGAGATCAGGGTCAGCTTGTGCTTTGTACTCATTTCCATTCCTCAACCATACAGTCCAGAAGCCGTCCTCTGGGCTCAGTGTGATGGTTCCCTTCCTGTTGATCGACCCTCTGGCCACTCCTAAATCCCACTTTGTCTTCCCTTGAACCTGAACCTCATAGTAAAACCTTCCTGAAGAGAAGCTCTGCTTTCCTAAGACACAGCAACAACCAGAAAATCTCTCTGGGTTGTCTGGGAGATTCTTCTCTACATCACTATATTTGACTTGTTTCCCATCATCAGACAGGATGAGATATGGATTTGCTGTTTCAGGATCCAGAGTCACATCCACTGCATACTGCTGGACCCTCTTCAGCTGAACATCAGCACAAAACTTCTCCATCTCTTTCCTGAGAGTCTCCAGTTTCTCCACAGCTCTCCTCACAGCCTCATATGATGAGCGATGGACACTGACCTCTGTCCAGTCCTTGGTGTGTGGAGGAGTGTTCAGGGATGGGAAGCTTTGGAGGAGGTGGAGGTGGTCTTCAGTGCGTGAGAGCTGCTCCACCTCGGCGGTTCTCTTCATCAGCTCAGATATTTCCTGTTCCAGCTGTTTGATGAAGCCTTTAGCCTGTTTCTCTGTTGTTTTCTGCTTCTCTTCGATCGTCTCAATGAGCTCAGCCTGGCCTCTCTCCACAGACTGCTTCAGAGCAGTGAAGACCCGCACACTGTATGCTATCTCTCTCTCTGCATCTTCCTTGCTGAGCTCTACTGAGTGTTTGATCTCCTGAATCTTTAGTCGTCTCTCCTGGATCTTCTGCTGAATTTCAGCCCCTATCTCCCCAAGCTCAGCCTTCTTTCCTTCACATTCTTCTTTCAGAGGAACAAAGTGATGTGACATGTGGTCTGACTCAGTGCAGAGCAGACACACACACATCTGGTCCGTCTTGCAGAACAGCTGGAGTGGTCCATCATGCTCTTTACACATCCTGTCTTCCAGGTTCTCCACAGGACCCATCAGCTTGTGTCTTTTGAGGCCATTCATTCTCTGGTGAGGCTCCAGGTGAGTCTCACAGTAGGAGGTCACACACATCAGGCAGGACTTCAGGGCCTTCCGTTTGGTCCCACTGCAGACGCCACAGGGAACTTCTCCTGGTTTGGCTTTCATCTGAGCTGACTTCCTCAACTGTGTCACCATCTCAGATATGAAAGTATTGACCTGCAGCTGAGGTCTTCTTTTAAAATGCTTTCGACACATGGGACACTTGCATGGGGCATTAACATCCCAGTTCTGAGTGATGCAGTTCTTGCAGAAGGTGTGTCCACATGGTGTGGAGACTGGATCAGTGAACACATCCAGACAGATGGAGCACAGACACTGCTCTTCAGAGAAGAGACAGCTGGCAGCAGACATGTCTAGACACTGAGACCTAAAGTGAAAGTGTGAAATAACAATACTGTAACACCATTCTTGAATATTCATATTGAAACAAGTTAGATGATTAGAATATTATCAAAAGTAATTGACAGTTATGTAGTTAAATTACACCTCGCTGAAAATGTCATTTGACAAGTAGACAAAATGACACGAGGGAACCATCCCATTTGGATATACTGTAGCTCAATGATGTATCACTGCTCTCATTTGAAAAAGTAAATATGATCTGCTGTACTCACCTGTATCTTGTTGTATCACCTGTATGTCTCTTAAGACTCTGATGTATTGTTGAGAAAGCCCTGATGAACTGACATTTATTTTTCTTTCCAGAGATGTTTTGTAACAAGGGCAACTTCGGCTCAGGACCACGTGCGTCATGTAGCAACCAGGCGACCTCATGCAACTCAAGCCCATTTGAGGCTTTCAACTGCCCAAGTTTGGCACTGATGACATCACTGATGACATCATCACTGATGACATCACAGATGACATCATCACTGATGACATCACTGATGACATCATCACTGTTATCTATTCCAGACTGAATTATAGCTGCTGCGCAGCAATGGGTCGTGGCCGGGCAAGTAAGTTACCATTCATACTAGGGTTGCAAATATATTATTATTTTTCCTCTCCAAAAGTGCACGGACATACACACAAACAGTCACCCACACAAGTTACTTGCCTCCTTGCTGTTGTGAAGGAGTGGATGAGGTACTGAGAGAGCTGATGTTAGATGCACTGGAGAGGGAGGCTGAGTGACTAGTAGCCACTTGTGTCTTCTCTGTCCTAGGGTACAGCTGAACCCTTGCTTCCTAAAACACAATAAAACACTATCATATGTTAACACTCATACTAGGGCTGGAAATATTTCTTCGTCTCTAGAAAGGTGTACAGACAGACAGACAGACAGACAGACAGACACACGTTACTTGCCTCCTTGCTGTTGTAGAGTCGATGAGGTACTGGGAGAGCTGATGTTATGGAGAGGAAGGCTGAGCGATTTATAGATGACATCATCAGTGATGTCACAAAACTGATGACATCATCACTGATGACATCACTGATGACGTCATTGCTCAAGTGACATCACATCATTAGGTAATTAGGGCAATTACGATGCTCTTTAGGCTATACATGAGGGCAGAATTCAAAATACTGTCAAAAATTCAGTTTTTGACATACAATTCTTAGATTTTGCACACTTCAACTACTCTGACAGCAAAATCTTGTCAACATTTTTCGTGGAGATTCGAGCTTTATTTAGCAAGAATTTGCATTAGCTGTTTAAAGTACCATTTACAGTAAAACATTTTGATGCACTGTGGGCTCAATTTTTTATCTATCAAAAATCTGTTTGATACTTTTGTGGAGGACAGTCTACCGATGTAGATGCTGGAGTTTGGTGTCATTTGAAGAAGAAATGTGGGAGGACTAGGGTTTAATTAGTTTTACAGTTTTTGCAGTTTTGCGGTCTTTAGACTTCATAATTGGCCATAGGTTGCAGCGTACAAAAGTTTCTCCTCATTTGGGCACACATTTCGGTGAAAGTGCCAAAGCCGTAGCCCATATGCCTGATTTGTTATGAATTTTCAAAGTTTGAAACTTTAGACGGTCGCTGTAGCGCCACCATCAGGACTATTGGCGCCAAATTCACGTCAACTGACTCCCAGCGCTCCCAGCTGAATTTTTTTAAACTTTTCAGAAAGACGCTGGTGTTGGGTGCTCCTTTTCTGGCAACTAATCATATGGAAAAACTATCGCAACAGAGACAGAAAGGCTCAATTGTGGGAGCAGATCGGCTAGACACTTAACACATTGACTGCCAGCCGTTTTTTTTTTACTGTAGGTAGCTTCTGCCAGGCCTTTTTTTGAGGATTCTGGCTCATTTTACAAGAGCCGAGCATAATTTTCTGGTTGGACTTTGTGAACACAAAGTTCAGAAAAGTACTAATAGAATGTGTGCTTTCTCTGTCTAAAAGAGTTAGTTTGTAGAGTTAGTAGTTATGTAGATATTAGCCGTTGAGTACAGCATGGTTTCAGCGTCTGGAAATTTATTCAGAGATAAATGGCTTTTTGTGAAATTCGATAGAACAATCACTTTAACCATTCATTTTTGGCATCAGTAAGACCGTCAGACATTCTAAACAATAGTTTTGAACAGTAATTTCCTCCATAACAACAGGAAACACCCCTCTCATTCAAACTCCTCCCTCCGTGTGTCTTCTCCTCCTTCCTCCTGGCTCTACAGCGGGCGTGTCAGAAGCGCGTTGCTGCTGCCTGCCTGCCTGCGTGCCTGCCTGCCTGCGTGCCTGCCTGCCTGCTTGCCTGCGTGCGGACGCTCCTTGTGCGAGTCAAGATGGGCCGGGGAATGCGTGGGCGATGGGCAGATGTTGATTCTGGCCTTTCTGAGGTGTTTCAAAGTGTGTTTCACCTATAATCTATTTTGCAAATCGCTCTCCGCTCTCTGTGTGCTGCTGCCTGCGCGGCCGCTCTCGGGCAAGACAAGTCTGGAATGGATTACTGTAAAATCGCCTCGCCATTTCCTTGAATGGCTTGCTCCCGCGGCAGTTTTTTCTTTGATTTCGCTCGTCTGGGGGAGCACTGTCAACACTTAGTGGGTCGGTAAAATAGATTATACACATTCAATACCTCCAATAATTGTATAGGAGACGTAAAAGGGATTGATCAACGCCCCACCGTCAAAAAAAAAAACTCGTCGCTGGCAGTGAACAGCTGGATTGTGTTTGACGACTCAACTCGTTCTTGGCAATTAACGTGTTAATATTTCTGGTGAGTGTTGAGTTAAATCACTGTATGTGTGTTGTTTGCTAATGTTAGCTGTCAGCTATCAAGCTACTACGGCACTGACCTAACGTTAGTTTCAGACTGCTTCCTTGTTATATTGTGCGCCGAGATCAGCGCTTCCCAGCGTACTTCCAGCGTTTAACGTCGGAAAAAGACGCTAGGTGGACACAGGCCCTAAATGGCCAAAATGAGTCAACACAGGTTCAGCACCATGGAGAGCTCCATTCGTTAGCTACTGATGGAGGCAATCGTTCCCGGGTGACCGCAACGGAATGGAACTAAATCGTTCCCAGCGAGAAAGCACCTTAAGCTACATTTAATTTTCTACCAGAAAAAATGAAGAATGTGTTTTTGACATGACAGCACAGACGCTTTTCACAGAATTGCCAGTCCTGTCCTAGGAGTCCTGGCAGTCCTGTCCTACTGTCCATAGCAAACACTGCAACAGGAAGTGAGCTGGGGTTCCATTTAGAATGTTTATGTTGTCAAGTTAAAACCGTCTCTATCTTTCACAGTTGTGGAGAGCACTATAATCCCTTTGGAAGACAACATGGCGGACCAGGACACTCTGAACGGGTATGGCCAAATCTACTTCTTAGAGCACTGTAAAAGACAGTTTTGGGCGAAAAGTTGAATTTTCAGTCCAGCTGTGAAGCAGTATTTTTCGGTTTCGATGTTATATATATAATGTGTCTAGTGTATTTCTGGCTATGCTTCAGTGTTATTTATACATGTCTGATGTTGTTATGTTTAATTCATGTCATTTTTGTACAGCATGTCGGTGATTTGGGGAATATTGTTGCTGGACTAGATGGCAGAGCCTCATTTAGACTAGAAGACCCTCAGCTAAAGGTAACACGCACGCACACATGCATGCACGCACACACACGCACACACACACACACACACACACACACACACACGCACGTGCACACGCACGCGCGCGCACACACACACACACATTTGACACTAGTGATTAAGTCAGGTGACCATACTGACGTCCACTTAGGCTTATAGGAAACAAAGCGCTCGTAAATCTGTAGCTAATTTCTAAAACTTCTTGACCCGCTGCAGGTGTGGGATGTGATTGGTCGATCGCTGGTGGTGGACGCAGGCGAGGATGACCTGGGTGGAGGCGGACACCCCCTCTCCACACAGACCGGAAACTCTGGGGACAGGTGGGTTCACAGCAGAGACGTTGAGGCTGACGTGATAGGAAACTCTGGGGACAGGTGGGTTCACAGCAGAGACGTTGAGGCTGACGTGATGGGAAACTCTGGGGACAGGTGGGTTCACAGCAGAGACGTTGAGGCTGATGTGATAGGAAACTCTGGGGACAGGTGGGTTCACAGCAGAGACGTTGAGGCTGACGTGATAGGAAACTCTGGGGACAGGTGGGTTCACAGCAGAGACGTGGAGGCTGACGTGATGGGAAACTCTGGGGACAGGTGGGTTCACAGCAGAGACGTGGAGGCTGACGTGATGGGAAACTCTGGGGACAGGTGGGTTCACAGCAGAGACGTGGAGGCTGACGTGATGGGAAACTCTGGGGGCAGGTGGGTTCACAGCAGAGATGTGGAGGCTGACGTGATGGGAAACTCTGGGGACAGGTGGGTTCACAACAGAGACGTGGAGGCTGACGTGATAGGAAACTCTGGGGACAGGTGGGTTCACAGCAGAGACGTGGAGGCTGACGTGATAGGAGAGCTGGGAGATGTAGTCCCTGCAAATAATGCATTTGATTTCAGCTCCTGTAGATGTATTTAGTTTATCGATGTTTAGCCAGGATTTGATCAAGAGTATCATTCTTTTTCATCAGAGACCTGGTCAAGAAAGGTAAGATCACGATAAAGATGAAGGTTGCAAACACACACAAAAACTACAGAAACCATAAAGCATAGATGGGGTGACTGGGTGGTATATATATAGGGGTCTATTCCCTCGCCTACCGACACGAGGGACACAGGTCTGTGCCCCCGTTGCTACCACCGGCTTGGACGGGCATCCATACAGGCACACTTGGCCGTGTCTGCTGGTGGGAAGCCGGATAGGGTATGTGTCCTGGTCACTGCACTAGTGCCTCCTCTGGTCGGTCGGGGCACCTGTTCAGCAGGGAGGGGAACTGGGGGTAATAACGTGTTCCTCCGCACGCACAACGTCCCCCCCCCCCCATGTCAGGTGAAAAGAAGCAGCTGGCGGCTCCACATGTATCAGAGGAAGCATTATTGTGCTTGTCTACACCCTCCCCAGATCAGCAGAGAGGGTGGAGCAACGGCCGGGGACTACTTGGACAGGACCAGAGCAATCTAGTAAGAGAGAGTGGCGTCAGCGGAGGTCCAAAATGTGTGACTCAGTAGCCGATTAACAGCCAGGAAGGAGTCTCGCGCTACGTTTGGATGCTAAAATAAAGCTGATAATATACAATTTGATTCTTTAAAAGTCTGACCCTTTCAAAGTACATCACAAACGGTCCATTTTGCTGCAACTCGACAGCGCTGCTTAATCCAGGACCTTACTTCCTGGAGCTCTTGAGAATAAAAAACTGGTCCTTTGGAGTGAATGGAGATGTCGTGACTCTTCTATATACACGGTTCTGGACAGGGGGAACTCTTCTATATACACGGCTCTGGACAGGGGGAATTGGCGATGTACATTTGAGAGAAAATGGGGAGAGAAAAAAAAATCATAAACCATACATGCATCATAGGGATTTACAAAAGAAAGTAAAAACATCACGTATTCACCTTTATGTTCCAAGACAGGGGTTAGCCAGTTACTTCCTATTGTGTTGACACTTCCTGTGACAGGACAGTGCTAGTGAACAGGTAAAACAGACGGTGAAGTCATAACACACCTGGGTCAAGTGGGCGGGGCTACATAAGGTGAATATGAGCACTCAAAAGGCTGCAGTCAAATAACAAATCCGCTCTTTCCAACCTGTACTTCCTCATTTCTGCCTGTAGGCTGGCCTGTGGGATCATCGCTCGATCGGCGGGCCTTTTCCAAAACCCCAAGCAGATTTGCGCGTGTGACGGCATCACGCTGTGGGAGGAGCGGGACAGGCCAATCGCCGGGAAGGGGCGGAGCAAGGCCAACGCAGAGATGCCCGCAGCACACCTCTGAACGCCCCGGGACACACACACACACACACACACACACACACACACACACACTGGTCATATCTGTGACTGTAGTCACATGATGAGGAAAAAGTAGGGTGTCAAAGAGAAATGGAGAGGGGACATTTGTTGACAGAAAGGGAGGGACAGAGACAGACACAGAGACACAGAGCACTGAAGAAGATGATGTTGCCAGACAGCTGGACAAATGACCAAAGAAAAGTGTCCTTATTTTCTTGAATCTTTTCCACTGATACTATGAAACGCATTCTTTAGAACAGCACTTAAGAAGATTACAACACCGCTTGGGGACTTTTTCAAACGCTCCGATTAGCTCGATATGGTGTCCATTAATATAGTTTTATGTACGGTATAACCATTAATATAGTTTTATGTACGGTATAACCAGACTCCATTAATATAGTTTTATGTACGGTATAACCAGACGGCTGACACAGCTCGTTTCGCTCGATGCGGCAGGAAGATCTGAGCAATCCATTTGAGTTCAACACTGGCACCTAATCTGCAGCTGGAGGAAATGGGCTTCAAGCTGTCATTAAAATGTCCAAGTTAATTATCCAGACTCCTGAAACATCCCAGAGGGAAGCTGCACCACACTAACTTCTATTTGAACTACATCCATTCCTGCCATAGCCTGTTCTCGTTAAATCCATAAGGTGGTGTGAGCGACTTGGGGAAGAGAGAGAGAGAAGAGAGAGCAGAGAGAGAGAGAGAGAGAGAGCAGAGAGAGAGAGCAGAGAGAGAGAGAGAAGAGAGAGAGAGAGAGAGTTGGAGAGAGCAGAGAGAGAGAGAGAGAGAGAGCAGAGAGAGAGAGCAGAGAGAGAGAGAGAGCAGAGAGAGGTTGGAGAGAGCAGAGAGAGAGAGAGAGGTTGGAGAGAGCAGAGAGAGAGAGAGAGAGAGAGAGAGAGAGAGAGAAGAGAGAGAGAGAGAGAGAGCAGAGAGAGGTTGGAGAGAGCAGAGAGAGAGAGAGAGGTTGGAGAGAGCAGAGAGAGAGAGAGAGAGAGAGCAGAGAGAGAAGAGAGAGAGAGCAGAGAGAGGTTGGAGAGAGCAGAGAGAGAGAGAGAGGTTGGAGAGAGCAGAGAGAGAGAGAGGTTGGAGAGAGCAGAGAGAGAGAGAGAGGTTGGAGAGAGCAGAGAGAGAGAGAGAGGTTGGAGAGAGCAGAGAGAGAGAGAGAGAGAGAGAGGTTGGAGAGAGCAGAGAGAGAGAGAGAGAGTCAAATTCCAGCCAAACGAGAAAGGGCAAGAGGGGGTAAAAGCGAGCGAGGGGCGAGCCTCAAAGGAGTGCATGGTCAGCTGTCTTTCCAACATGGAGTTTCAGTGTAGGATTCCCCTCCATCGTTGTCACGGAAGCAGCCACCTTCAGTGTCACACGATACAGCAAACAGAAACCTTCCACGTTTGACACTATTGATCCTCGCATCGACTTGTTATTGTCACAATTTAAATATGAAAGTGTAATTGGATGATGTGTGTGTGAACGTTCTACCTGCTGACACGTGTTGATATTTTTCTTCCTCGGAGAAGAGATGAGGAGATGAAGAGATGAGGAGAGGAGGAGATGGATGTGTTGTGTAAAATGTTATTACTAATGCGAGTGAGTGTAATATTAGTCTTCCTGGTGATGCCCGGAATAAGCTCGTTGAACTTGTCATTGTCCATTCCATTTCAAACTGTAGGTACAGACTTCATCACCAGGAATCATCTTGCATTTGAAGAGTTCCACCATCAATTCTTTTTTTACCCACTCGTAATATTGAATGATTTTATTTGACAGCTTAAAATAAACAAGTTTGACAGCCTTTAGGCCACAACCGTGTACACACATATATACACACATACAGTATATATATATATATAGTGAACACATAGTGAAATTGTCAATAAAGGGGGGAGAAAATAAGACTTATTGCCATTGTGGTCCTTGTGTTTAACTGCTAGTACTGAAGTCAGGAATCATCTTCAGACTTTTGCAATATTTTTTTTTTAAGACGATTTATTTTTCCAAGTATTTCCTCATGAATTCAAGGAAGCAGCAAGACCCCCTCCTAACCCTAACCTCCCCATGAATAAATAACATACAATTGAAACCCTGTGTTGTACTCTGTTCTACTTCAAGAGCATTTCATCAACCCCCATCATTGCATTTATTCACTTGTTGCTCCCCCCATCCATTCAAACGCAGTTACCCTTTGACCCCTGTGGCTTTGCCCTGGCCATTCTGCCTGCAGTCTCTTTTAGAATGCATTGAACAGTCGTGCGGTGCTGTAGAGGTGCTGTGTGGTGGAGGTGCTGTGGAGGTGCTGTGCTGTGGAGGTGCTGTGCAGTGGAGGTGCTGTGGAGGTGCTGTGCTGTGGAGGTGCTGTGCAGTGGAGGTGCTGTGGAGGTGCTGTGCTGTGGAGGTGCTGTGCAGTGGAGGTGCTGTGCTGTGGAGGTGCTGTGGAGGTGCTGTGCTGTAGAGGTGCTGTGCTGTGGAGGTGCTGTAGAGGTGCTGTGCTGTGGAGGTGCTGTAGAGGTGCTGTGCTGTGGAGGTGCTGTAGAGGTGCTGTGCTGTGGAGGTGCTGTAGAGGTGCTGTGCTGTGGAGGTGCTGTAGAGGTGCTGTGCTGTGGAGGTGCTGTAGAGGTGCTGTGCAGTGGAGGTGCTGTGCTGTGGAGGTGCTGTGTGGTGGAGGTGCTGTGCTGTGGAGGTGCTGTGCTGTGGAGGTGCTGTGCTGTGGAGGTGCTGTGTGGTGGAGGTGCTGTGGAGGTGCTGTGTGGTGGAGGTGCTGTGCTGTGTGGTGGAGGTGCTGTGCTGTGTGTTCTTGTATTGGTGCTGTGTGCTCTTGGGTAATTTCATGTGTGATTTGTGAGGATTCAGAGCAGCATCCTCCTCTCCTCCTGCTCCTCCTCTCCCCCCCCCCCCTCCTCTTCCTCCTCCTCCTCTCTGGGCGCAGGCAGCAGCACAGCAGCACCCTCCCCCTCCTCTCTCCAGCAGAATGCCCGAACAAACGGAAGCAGGCGCTACCATTTTGAAACAGAGCACCGCTTAGGTAAGATGGTAGTTCCTCTTTCTTTTTCGCCCTTTCTTCGCCATTCTTCTCACTCGAACCGTAACAGACGCGCTTAATAGTGATTCGTTGTGTTTATGAGTGATAAGAGACTGGGGACGGAGTGGCTCGTGCGTGGCGGCGCGGTGTTGCGCTGTATTCGTCCCCGTGCTGCCTGCCTGAGGGGGGGAAGTGATTGTCCGTTGTTACATTGTATCGATCCAGCGTGCCTTTTCGTGCCCGGTTTCGCCACATTGGAGCGAGTATGAATAATCCTTATTTAGTTACAATGTGTGTCACATGTTTATGTATCGTTTTATAGCTTAACATGTTCGCCTCGCGCTCGGTTTGTTAACAACACAAGCGAAAGCAAGCATCCAAACGCGCTCGCCATTCATGTGGACGGGAAACATGTGGACAATTTAACGTTGGCGTTAATTGTCCGTTAAACGATCGTAGCTTGTGTTTTTTCGCCCCGTGTGTCTGGAAATGTCCCGAGCAGGACAAATGTGTTGACTCGGCTCCGTGCTGCGTCATCACAAAACAGCTTGATGCCTCATATGAACCCAGTTTCAATGCAGCAGCCAGGCAGCCATATGCAATCGATGAGGGAGGGGTACAGTACAGTACAGTCAAGCTAAACGGCTAACTTAGCTGCTGTTTGAACTAGTGCCCCGTATGAATATCAGCCGCAGATTTGTGTGCATGTTGCCTGAAGCCTAAACCGGAAAATAGACGTGTCATTCTCTCTGGTGTGGCGTTCCACTACTCTGCCCTTTGGTTTACAGCCACACGTTTGTTTGGGGCCGTTCAGGAAGAGAAAAGGTCCTCCTGACCTGTGTGAGTGAGAGCACTGTGTGCAGTTTGACCTCCTGACCTGTGAGAGCACTGTGTGCAGTTTGACCTCCTGACCTGTGAGAGCACTGTGTGCAGTTTGACCTCCTGACCTGTGAGAGCACTGTGTGCAGTTTTGGTCTGCAGATTACTTAACTCATTGAGTGCCATGGACGTCCTTCGACGTCCAATTAAATAGTGACGTAGAGTGCCACGGACGTCCTTCGACGTCCAATGCGTTTTTTGACGGTGGGACGTCGATCAAAGCCTTCCGCAGCTCCTGTACAACTATAGTAGCTATTGGAGGTCTATAACCTATTTTACAGAACCCTTAGGTGGCGACAGTGCTCTCCACATAACAGAAAGGCAAGGAAAAAACAAAGAAGAAGTCGTTATGGAAACGGAAATCGCATCGCATCCGTATGCATCGATATGCTGAAGCACGTTACTGCAGCTGTGCCTGCAGCAGCCAATCTGCTCCCACAATTGAGCCGCTCCGTGTCGGTTGCGACAGCACATCCGCACATCCACACCGTGGAGTTGTTATTATTCTCAACTGGAAGCATCGTTGCCGGTGACAAACACACGCGGAACGCTGTAAAAAAACGGGATGTTGCGCACCCTTCACTGTGCGCACAGCAAACTCAGCAGAGAGCCACCACAGACAGGAGGAGGAGTGTGCAGTTGAGGCGGGGCGGGGCGGGGGGGGGGGGGGGGGGGGGGGGGGCACGCAGAGCAGCACGCAACGGCCAGACAGACCCAGGCAGCAGGACAGGATTGACAAACGCAAGCCAGAATATCCGATGCCCACCAGCAGCAAATCAAGACCAGCAAGAAGCTGCAACCAGCAGCGCACGCAGGGGCCAGCGCTGCTGGTTGTAGCTAAAAATATTATTCTGCCAAACAAAATTCCCTGGCCTAAACTGTTTTATTGAAGGAAATTATTTTTGAGGTGTGACTACATTAGAAAAGATTAGCTTCAGAGTCAGTGATGTGCTTGAAATGTTTAATTTCACAAAAGGCCAATTATCTCAGCTTCTAGGAAAAAATTACTGTTTTTGGATGAATCAAGCTATCTTCTCCGGCTCATAACTAAAGAACGGAAAATGGGATCAATAAACTTTTTTTTGCAGATGATAGAATAGAGTCTCATCGTTCTTTGTGTGTGTTCAGTGTTTACATAGTAATATCACACAATATTCTGTGGGCCTCGAGAAATCACTGAAAACGCTCTGAAACTCTGGCACTGGGAGCGTCCGTTCTCCAAAAGTGGCTGGCACTCAATGAGTTAAGTGCCTTTTAAACATGAAATCTGGATCATGTCAGGCTAGAAGAGAGCAGGATATTTTCAGGTTTTGCCTTTCTAAACATGAGGGGTCTTTGTTTAGAAACAACTGGATATGAGCCGTTTTTTCTGACAGTGGGGGGGGGGGGGGGGGGGGCGCGGTAGCATGTATCGAAAACAAGAAATGTGATAGGAAACAGCTTTAGCGAATTTGTAACCAAACTCCATTCAAAAACATGCTGTTTTAACAGAGTCCATTGACAACGAGGGGTGGCATTGTGCCAAAAATGAGGCAGTCAAAATAGTGGTCGCACCATAGTCAATCACTGTGGGTGATTTATTTTACAAGTGGCATTCAAGTCATATCTGACTAGTTTTAAATGTATTTCTCCCCACAAAAGTTTGATAGCCTATCAGTCAGTCAGCTCCTATCCACTCCGCAGTGTGGACGCACAGTCACAACACTGCCTGCCTCAAATGGCTGCCTCACACAATAGAATTGGCTGCATCACGTTAGCGACAAATCTGGAGACTTCCATGCCGTTTTGACGGAGTCCATTCCGACAACGAGGGGTGGCAATGTGCCAAAAATGAGCGCATTTGATTGATTGATCACTAGGCCTATGTCTCCCTTCTTCTGACATGGATCAGCAGCGCAGCAGTAAGCTCTCTCCTCTCCTCGGTGTGATGGACCTGCCTGCCTGCATAGCTGAAGCGCATTGGGATCCCTAGCTCTACCAAACAATTCAAAGCCGTTTGCAGCACTTGAGGAAACCGTGAGTTTGCTCGTTTAATTCGTTGATATAAGCGATTGCCCGAACGATTCATTAATTAATAAACTAGTGAACGTGAAGTGAAGTGAGTCACGAAGAGCCACACCCGCCCACTCACCAGACGGATCTGCGGATAATGACCTGCCAGAGTTAAACAACAGCTCCTTTTGCGCTAATCCGGATCTTACACCGTGAGCGAGGTGAATAAGATACGGAGTCTCGGGAGTGCGCGTAGGCCGGCTAATTGTTGTTTAACATGCAGGCCAACCGGCTAGGAGCAGGTTATAATACGGATTCCACCGCATGTTAAGAAGTGGCTCTTGAGGCTGGTGGGGAAACACTCGCTGTGGGTTTGGGGCAAATTGTACAACGGAAAGGGGCCGTTCTGTTTCATGGCATTCTTGAAATTCTTCCTATCACCACCTTATTTGTCATGGGAATTTGATATCCAGGGAGGGATCCATATTAGAACATTATATATGTCTATTATTGCTCTCACTTTTCCAGATTTGTTTCTAAAAGTGCTTCCCCCCCCGGCTGCTGTATGACTGTGACTCATATGACTGTTGTTCATCTGAGTGGAAAGATGAGGTCTATTCTTGAATACAGTAAAAATCCTCCCTCAAAGCAGTGCCTGATGGAGGCTGATCTTTTCACAGTCGCTGCTGTTCTTCCCGGAGTCCAGATGATTTTTATGATTTATTCTAACCCTTTTTTTTGTGTGTGTGCATAATCTGAGTTAATCCGGGTTTATGGTATGAGTAGTCAGCTCACACGGACATGTGGTCTGTGTGTAATATTTAATTTGTGAAATGACAGCTTTAATCTGGCTGTATATTCATGCACACGGATCCGTTATCAAATAGTGCATCAATATTTACGACTGCAATTTACAAATAAATTGTGCAGCATTTCATTTTCGTAGTGAAAAGCTAGACGCTTTACGAAAGTGATTCCAGCGCTCTGCTGAATCCCTATAGATTTACATGTTGGAGAAATGGAGAAAGTCTTTTTATGCAAACTTAGCCTTTCTATAGCGTCAGCAGCAGCAGCAGCACCCCTCCCCCGCAGCCAATGTGAAGCACTGAACTAGGAGTTCTCGAGAAAAAGCTGCGTCAGCTATGTCCACATGTTTTGCAATTCCACCCCAATATTCGGGCAAAGACACCGCAACATGACTCCGTGTCGTGCAACCCTCCCCCCCTCTCCCCTTACCATGCAACCCTCCCCCCTCTCCCCTTACCATGCAGCCCTCCTCCCCCCCCCTCTCCCCTTACCATGCAGCCTGCCATCAGCCTAAGGTGTGGCGGTGGTCTGCGCTCACTCCTCCTTCCTGTTAACTGCAGATAGTTGCATCCTGTGGTTTTATCGCCCGGCTTATCTCTCATCTCTTCCTCGCCCCTCTTGTGTCTCTGCAGCGCCATGGACAAGAGCAACACAGTGAAGCTCTTTGTGGGTAACCTGGCGTTGGACACGACCCAGGAGGAGCTGTCGGCCATCTTCGAGGCTTACGGCCAGGTGGTCAGCTGCAGCGTGCTGCGGCAGTTTGCCTTTGTCCACCTGCAGGGCGAGGGCGCCGCCGAGCGCGCCATCCGCGAGCTCAACGGACGCGAGTTTCGCGGGCGCAACCTGGTGGTGGAGGAGTCGCGGGGCAGGCCGCTGCACTCCACCAAGGTGTTTGTGGGGAACCTGAGCGGGATGTGCACCACCGAAGACCTCCAGGAGCTGTTCCAGACCTTCGGCAAAGTTCTGGAGTGCGACAAGGTCAAAGGTGAGGCAGCAGGACTGCGAGTGACAATAGTGAGGTGTTGGCTGTATTTGAATAGTTTTAAAGTATCCTCTCAGAGCTACAGTAGTGTATGTAGTGAAGATTGACTTGAACAATCTTGATCCAATAGTTGTTGACAGGTTTGCAGCACCTAAGAGTGCCTGTAAATGTTCTACATGGGTTTAATAGCTTTGCCCTGTGACATGTGATATACAGAGAACAAGATCCACTCCCACCCCCTTACTGTAGACACCCCCCTTTACTGTAGACACACCCCCTTACTGTAGACACACCCCCAGATCTGATTCACCCACAAGTTCTCCCTGTAACATTATATTAGCGGTCATATTTGATCGACATTGATTCAAGATGTATTTCTCAGAATTTCCCACAATTGGACAAAGTGGTTGGTTTATGGCTGCATTCATACTTGGATCTTTAGAGTAATAAGGAGTATGAGTGTGTGCCTGTGGCATGCTGCGCTGATGCTAACTGTTGTCCCTGCGCTCAATGACAGCCAGGCATTCCTCTTCCGCAGGCTATGCCTTCGTCCACATGGAGAACAAGGAGGACGCGCTCCAGGCCATCGAGGCTCTGCACGGCACCTCCTTCAAGGGCCGCCCTCTGTCCGTGGAGCTGTCCAAGGTGCAGCCCAGCAAGCAGACGCCCACGGGGAAGATCCCCTGCGTGAGCTGCGGGAAGCAGGGTCACTACGCCGGGGAGTGTCCGGTGGGGAAGCCGTCGCTGGAGCAGTACCAGAGTCAGGCGGCCGTGCTGGCCGCCGCTGCCGCGGCCGCGGCCGGCCTGCCGCTGCAGGTGCAGCAGAGCGTGCACAACTCTGTCTACAACACCTCCACCTTTGACCCCACCTACGCCGCCCTGACCGGGCTCACCGCCGGCACGCGCACCGACGGCAACCCGGTGAACCAGGCCGTTTACGGCGCCCTCGCCACCCAGGTGTACGGCGCCAACGTTGCCAATCAGCTCTACGGGTCGGTGGCCAATCAGGCGGCTCTGACGCAGGGCGCCCAGCAGATGTACAGCTCGATGGCGCCCAACATCTACGGCCAGGTGGCGGCGAGTCTCCAGTCTGCGGCCGCCGCCTACAGCACGCCGGTCTACACCCACGCCATGAACCACCCGGTCTACCTGGCCGCTGCGCCTGGATTAGAGATGCCCTCGGCGGCCTCGGCGGTCAACCCCGCCTACTCCGTCTCTCCGGCCATGTACGCCGCCGCCGCGCCGGCCTACGCCCACATCAGCGCCATGGGAGCGGCGATGGGAGCCACGGACCACACGACGGCCATCTTTGAGGCGGCCCGGCAGGCCCATTACTTTGCGCAGGGCCAGCAGGTTCTGAACCAGCAGGTTCTGAACCAGCAGGTTCTGGCCGAGCAGCAGTCGGCAGCCGCGGGCGGCGGCCGCCAAGTCGGGCGAGAGAGACCGCAGTCCCCTCCGGAGGTCGGTGCCGCTGCTGCCCGACCCGGTGATGAAGCCCTTCATCTACCAGAGAGCCAAACCACGCAGGCCCCTCCTCCCCACGCCCGCCGGCCGCGCGGCAGAGGAGGCAGCCGAGGCCCAAGAGGACCCCATGGCCAGGTAGGAGATATGTCACCTCCCATTCCTCACCTGTCTCCCTCCATACTGCTCAACTAAGCAAACCACAAAATATCATAGTTTAGTCGAATTCCCCCACGACAACCCTCATGGTACAACCCTCATGTGTGCGTTTCTGCCAACTTACCCGATCTGGTTCTTCTGGGGGGGGGGGGGGGGGGGGGGGGTCATTTCTCAAGGCAGATTCATGTTTAAACAGAGACACAAACATCGAGTAACCAGGATGTGGTCAAAGTCAACAGTTTACTTTGACCACATCCTTGTTACTCGATGTTGCCAAGTACCACCATGAACGGCCTCACTCATCTCAGAATGCCCCTAAAAAACATGATCCGGGGGCCAAAATTGCCCCCAATATTTGGATATTTTGATTTGATTTTCATTCAATTAATTTAATTTCCATCTCTAACACACACACACACACACACTCACTCAGCACCTGCAAGCTGGTTGCCAGAAGACGACAATGAAGAACACACTCACACCAACAGCGTTGTTGTTCACACTACGCTTTAGCAACTTTATGCACCAATTACTATTTTTTAAAGTGCCCCCAAAATGTTGTAAATGCCCCCAGTTTTTAGACAGCGGGGGCAAAAGTTGGCCCCAAAATATTTGTTTAATTTCCTACAGTGGAAACATATCAATCCTTTTCTCTGTCTCTCCCTTTCCTTTTCCTGGAGCTATGTGGTGCACAACCCTAACCCCTCCTCTCTCTCTCTCTCTCTCTCTCTGAACCCTCCCCCCTGGCTCCTCCCTCCTCCCAGGTACTACGCAGAGTACTACCAGCAGCTGCAGCAGTACCCGCAGTTCCAGTACGCCTACCCGCCGCCCACGGCGGTCACGGCCCTCCCCGGCATGCACGCGGGGGTGCCCACGGTGGCGACGATGTCCGGCCAGCAGGTGGCAGCGATGGACGCCCTCAGGCCCGTGCAGGTCCCCAGCGCCGCCGCAGTGGCAGCCGCCATGGCGGCGCCCAGGGTGTATGAGCCGCCGTTGCCGCCGCCCACGCGCAAGGAGGCCATCCTCCGCCGCCCCGAACTCTCCCTTCACACGCCTGAGCCCCCCTTCAGATAGTCGCACACACACACCTCTCTGACTCCTCCCCCCTCGCTATACCCCCCCCCCGACCCCCATCCCCTGAACCATCACCTCTTCCCTCTCCAAACCCCCATCTTGACCACCTTACAGCGTGTGTGTGTGTGTGCGCGTGCGTGTGTGTGTGTGTGCGTGCATGTGTGTGTGTGTGGGCTGGGTGGGGTTTGATGTTGGTTGAACCTGCTTCAGGAGGGATTTTGATCCAGCTTAACCTTGGTCCTGATCGCTCACACACACGGTGCAACCCGAGACAGGAACAACTCGCTCTCACCTGTTGCATCATGGGCATTCTTAGCGCTTCTCACGTTTGACGTTTTTTTTCTTTCTTTCATCGTGCCAGAGTCAAGTCTCACACTTGTTGCCAGTATTTTGGACCGAGCAGGTCAGTCAGTTCACATTGTGATCACAACATGCCTTTTGTTTATTTCCGCAAAAAAAACACACAGTCGTGATTTTCTGAGGCCAAAATCCTTTTACGATAAAAGCTTCGTCCGCCACTCTCCTCTTCGAGCCTAGACGATCAGTTAGCCGTGGAGGCAGCTCGTTTGAAAGCCGTTTCTTTTGCCTTACGGTTGAAGTCGTTTAGATTTTCTGATATGTTTACCTCATCAGATGGGAAGTCGGATACATTGAAACGTACAGAACATTGTGTCGCGGTTGCATTGCGTTGTGTCCAGCAGAAGCAAGGTTGCCGGGTGGAGGTGGGGGTGGGGGTGGAGGTGGAGGTCTGTGTTGAATGTGATGCGACAGTAAGTATGGCTGTGTGTGAATGAGATGCTGTGGTGACCTTGCAGCACAACACAAAACGCAGTAGCCGAAGCTGCACCTTGCAGAGACCCCCCCCCCCCCCCCCCCGTAAAGCACACATATACGTACTGTAATGTATGTTTGGACTTCTCTTTGACCTTTGACCCTCCCCCCCTACCTCCACTGTTAACTACGACACAAAGACACTGCTTCACCTCTCTCTCCACCTCCAGCTGCCTACCTCTCACAGGCTGTATGCTATCTCTAAAGTTCATGCTGTGCTAAGCTTTCACCCACTCAGCAGTTTGTCTCCTGCCTCTCATAAAGGTTCAGCATCAGCAGTTTTGGAAAGGGAGGAGACACCTTTTGGTGACATTGATTTCTGTATATAGATATATATATCTCTCTCTCTCTATATATATATATAGTCCTACTGTATGTTCCGAGGCCTTTTTACATGTTTTTTTGGTTTGTTTTCGTGTCGTTTAAATCATAAATGTAACGCAAGTCAACCTGGGGCGCAGTTATTTGTAAAATGGAAAACCCCCCTCGCGTGACGACTGAATGAGCTGTTTACGAATAAACACGCTACTTACTTAGACTGCACCCTCGTTAGCATCGTTACGTGATGAGCTCGACTATGTGCCTATAACGCTTTGGAGTCAAGTGCATTTAGCGGAGGGGATCTCCCGTTTTTTAAGTGCTTTTTAACCGATTTCTTTCGAATGGTGTTGGACTATGAACAAAAGCACAGTGGAGCCCTCTGGTGGACTCCTGTACACGGCATTTGTTTCATATCAATGTTTTTTTTAGCAAAGCCACAAACCGGGTCTCGCCTGCCTGACAATGTCCTAATCGGCGATTGGTTCAAGCAAAAAAAGCAAATGTCGATCGTACCAATGAAGTGAGAGGTGGGCCAGTGTCTTTCCAGTCACCCCAACGATCTTCCTTTTCTCCACAAAGCAGACCTGCTGCAAACAAAGCAGACCTGCTGCAAATAAACCAGACCTGCAAACGGTCGTTACAAAGAATCCCTAGCGTTTGTTTGAAAGCAGTTGCAGGATGAGGTGGGCGGAGTTTACTGCCATTTGGAAGAGAGCTGTCAATCATCTGTCGAGGTCTATACTAAATGGACTCTTAAAGGAACACTCCGCCCATTTTCAACCAGCTTTGTATCATTAGAACATCAGTAGAATATCAGAAAACTAAACGGTTTTGAAGTCTGTCATTTAATTTGACAGTTATTGAGTGTTAAAGTGTGGACCAGTGACATCACTGGTCCACACTAACTCAAATTAATAACTCATTAACTCAAATCAACTGTCAAACTAGATGAATTATGAATAGTTTGACAGTTATTGAGAGTTGATTTGAGTTAATGAGTTATTAATTTGAGTTAGTGTGGACCAGTGATGTCACTGGTCCACACTTTAACACTCAATAACTGTCAAATTAAATGACAGACTTCAAAACCGTTTACAGGTTTCTGATATACTACTGATGTTCTAATGATACAAAGCTGGTTGAAAATGGGCGGAGTGTTCCTTTAACGTGTTATTGTCCTATGTGGAAAACCCCGCCCATCTCGTACCGCAGGCCGTTTCAAACAATCGCTCCGAGTTATTTGCAACTTCCTGTTTGTGCCCAGTCTGATGAGCACACAGACACGCCCTCTTTAAATCACCTGACTGCCTCGCTGTCTCCCCCTCCCCTCCCCTCTCCTCCCCCCCCCACCTGTGGTTTTTAGTGGTTAAGTGACTTTTGCATCTCACCAGTGTACTCTTTCTGTGTCGTATATATCTATATATCTATACACACACATACCAGTTGCATCCTTTGTAGAATTCTGTGGTTGCGAAATGTCTTGTTTGCCATGTCTGAGAGCGTCTTTTTTTAGACAAGTATTTTAATTTTGCCTTTTTTTTTAAGAAAAGACAAAAAGACAAGTTAAAAAAACAAACACCCGGCATGCTTTTTATTGAGAATATGTATACTATTACACACCATTTAAAATAAAGAATGTTTGGATGACTACTGTGGTAAAAACGAAAGCACAAGGGTTTGGACATGTCCCCTTCTTCCTGTTTACGTTTCTCCTCTCCACTTCATGTTTTCTCTTGTGTAAAAATGACCACCAGAACCCTTTTTGACTGGGGACCCAGGGGGAGACGGGTGTAGATGCTGCCCCGGCTTTGCACTCTTTGGTCAGGGTAAGTCTGGGTTGGTGCTCCTATCTCTCTCCAGCCTCTCCAAATGCAAACACATGTTTTACAGCACACTACTTTGACTGTTGTCATTGATATTTGGGCCATACTCGTCTGTGAGAGGACCCAAAGAGGAACTATTTGAAAGTACGGGAAATAAATGTGGGTATAATGTTGTGTCCGTCATAAAATACTCTTAATGTTGTGGCGGTGGCCTTTTTACAAATTGACCACAAGTGCCAAGAAAGCACCCGCGTGTCTGTGTGGTGGTCATTGTAATTGTCTTGTCTATTCCGAACACACACACGAGACAAATTCCAATCAGTGTTTCATTGATACGGCAATTCTAAACGATTGAATCTGAATAGAACTTAAATTGATTTTCACACAAGGAGGGCATCACACACACACACACACACACATGCTGAGAGCTGGGGAGAGGCACACAGATGGAATGGCCCGGGTGCATTTGTATCTGTGGGGCAGTCCTGTGGCTGTGGGGTGGGGGGGGGAAGGGGGTGTGCGTCTGGTCTGGTCTCTCCTTACTCCACCAGAACCAGAACCTCCCCGTGTGTCTCTGTGTCCCACTCTTCTCTAGACCTGCATGTGTTTCTAATATCTGTGCTCTGCCGCCAAACACGCCCGTGTCGTCTCAGGTCCAGTCCCCGAACCTGACTAACTTATCTCAACTGAATTAGGTTCCCCGGGCCCATCCGGAGCGAGGGCGGCGCGAGCCTGGGGGAAGACTTTTAGCGTGACGCCAGTTCTCTCTCTCTCCAACCATCCAAGGTAAATGACAACAATACAAAACAACGCACTGCCCATCCCCCCCACCCGCCTCCTGACTGTGCCTTGACCGAACACTCCTCCTCGCTCCTCTCCTCCGCCATCACCACCACCTCCTCCCCCCCACCCCCTCCGTAGCTCCTCCTCCTCTCCTCTGCCACGCCCACAGCCTCGGGCTTCTCCTCGCTGGGGGTGGGGGGCGGACTTAGACCAAGTGATCCGACTTGTCCCGTCTCGCATCGGCACTAGCAAGGACTGACTGCTCCCTCTCTGTCCCGTGTGTGTGCGTACTGGCCTGGGGCACTGAGGAAGTGTGTGTGTGTGACTGCTTTGGGTGAGCAGGTCGAGTCGGACTAGTACGGACACGTTTTCAGGACTCATGACTCGACTTGGACTTGAGCAGTGATGACTTGTTACTTGATAAAGATGTGTGTGTGTGTAGTTTATTGTTCTAGGCCCTAATACAGTCATTTGGCATACAGATATTGATAGCTAAAGACATTGATAGCTATGCAAGACGCTTGTGTTCCACCTCCATGTGGGTTCACGCTCATGTAACTGGACTTGGACCTGGACTCAACGGGGACTCGACACTGACTCTTCTTTGGTGACTTGGACTCCAGACTCCACTTGGACTCTGTCATCGTGACTTGATTCCAACAGTGGCTGGTGGATAGATGTGTGTGTTTGTGCGATCAGAAGTGTGCCTGGGAGAGAGAGTGTGTGTGAGAGGATGTGTGTGTGTGTGTGTGTTTTTGTGTGTTGGTTCATTAACTGGTGTATTGAGGCTTGGCACCTGCGGACTCCTCCCCCCCGCCCACTAGTCAACTCCTCTCCACCGCCGTATTCGCCGCACCTCCTCTCCAAACCCCCTCCTCTCCTCAGCCCCTCCCCTCCTCTCCAAACCCCCTCCCCTTCTCTCCAAACCCCCTCCCCTCCTCTCCAAACCCCCTCCCCTCCTCTCCTCAGCCCCTCCTCTCCTCTCCTCACCCACTCCCCCTCAGCCCCTCCTCCCCCTGCGCCTCTCCTCTCCGCCGTTCACACACAGCGCTTTCCCGCCGCCACCGCCGTCGCCATCTTGGACCTGGGTTCGTGGCTTTGGCTCGGGCTCGCCAGCCCCCCCCCCCTCCACCCCGCCCACCCGACCCCCCTGTATAACCGTAGAGACCCGCCGGGCGGCCGTGACAAACGGACACAATAACACGACCCAGACGCTTCAGTGTTGGACGAGTGGCTTTGCTAAACTGTGACTGCTGAGTTCTGCTCTCCATGGCTGTGACGGGGATGACTCAACCTTGCTCTCTAGTCTCACTCCCATTTCGCTCCGTCAGATCTAAGCCGATAAACCCACCTCTATACTTTCCAGGTCAACAATGGCTTCTAAGCTTTGAGTCCCTCACAGCCTAGATGCACCCTATCTCACAGCCTATAGATGCACCCTATCACACAGCCTATGCACCCTATCAGAAACGTCCTATAAGATAGGCCTATAGGTATGAGGCCAGTCTGACCTGTAGATTCTCACCAATCTCAGGATTCCTATAGGACTTTTCTGGTACGGCAGCTCTCTTCCTCTCCTACTGGGATCAGCTGGATATGCGCTCTGACTGGCGTGTGTGTATTATCTGTTAAGAATGTCCCTGTGTTAAGACGGCTAAATGCACACACACACAAACACACACACGCAGAGTGGACTGAGTTGTCGGGCATTTGCTCTGACAGCTGCGAGATGCGGTGTGGAGTCGTCCGAAAGAGGGCGTGGCCTTCTGTCTCCCCCGAAACAAAGGAGGAGGAGGGGAGGATGAATGGATAGATGAATGGATAGATGATTGGTTGTAAGGTGAGTTGGGGGTGTAACTGTAAGGATCCTCTGTCTGACGCTGCTCCCTAACCTCACTCTCCTGATCTTTGGAGGACCTGATCTTGGAGGACCATTGTGCTTGTGTCAAATGATTTGATCAGGCAACAATGGGCCTGGAAGGGCTGCCATGACAAGCTATATTAGCCAACAGTGTCATTTAAAACAGCCTATTTATACTGCTTACTTTTCTTCTTCTTTTGAACACATAGACCCTGCTATGCATGATCTTCCTGGATACACCTTACCTTGTCAACTCGTTACACTCAATTTCCCTATTCAGAAATAAAAACTATTTTATTTCAATATTTTTTTTATTCTTAGTTATTCTGGAAAAGTATTTGGGATTTTATCAGTGATTATTTCCCAAGATCAAGTCAAATCTTGTGACGGCAACAGATTGCGTTGCGTGAGATGACAAGTGGAATGACAGAGAGACACTTTGAGTAGAATTCATCCTTAAGAGGAAACAGAGCTGAGTCTCTTTCTCCCTGATCAAGGAGTGGTGCTCCAATAGCCCCCCAAAGCCCCCCAGCTCCTCACTGAAGGTCTTTGGTGCTTGTCTGGGCCTCCTCTGCTTGGGTGAATGCAGCCACACGCATCTCTCTAAACCCTGGCCTGCTCTGTATTCACAGTCACACTCGTTACTGACAGCCAAGCCTCTCTGCAGCCTCCCCCATCCCTCCCCCCACCCCGCCCTGCCCTGCCACCCCCCCACCCCCTGCTGCCTTGTGTGTTTTGGACAGCTGAAGATGTGCCGGCTGTGATCCAGATGCAGATCCATCTAACGCATGATGTGTTACGCTGCTGATGGCATCCTGCAGGTGACCTCTGTTATCGTGCTGCAGGTATCTGCTGAGGCGTGTGCATCTGGAGCACAGCCCCCCCTGCTGGTTTGAGCACAACCCATATAGAGACCGTATTGCCTTTGAGTTTTGCAAGCGGAGATTAGGTAGGTTTAACCCGTACGAACATGACCAGAACTATTCTAGCCTCACAAATGTATGAGCTACACAGTCGTCACACACTAGTGCAGCGTGTCTGTCTAACAGTCGTGTATGATGACTTTACCTTTACACATGACCTCATTACCTCATTGACGTGTTTAGTAGCCACTAGAGGGCGCAAGTCTGCCTTTTAAAGGACAACTTCACCCAAAAAATGAAAGTCTGGTCATTGTCTACTCACCCCCATGCCGATGGAAGGACGGGTGACGTGTTTCACAGCAAAACACTGCTGCACATTTCTAAACGGTTGAAGGTGAATGGTGACCAATTTTCAAACGTAAAAACATAAAATGCCTCCATACTGCTCACCTGGCATAATCCAAGTCTCCACAAGCCCTGAGATGCAAGCATGCATTTATTTTCCACTCAACTTGACATCTCAGGGCTTGTGGAGATCTGGATTACGCCAGATTACGGAGCAGTATGGAAGCTTTTTTTTTTTTTTTTTTTTTTTTTTACATTTGAAAGTTGGACCCCATCCATTCAATTGTTTAGGACAGGGGTTCCCAAACGTTTTCACCCTGGGACCCAAACTCACAAAAAAACACATGGTAATGAGTTGCCATGACAACCAGTTGGTCACCCACCCCGCACAGGTCTGCGACCCAAATTGGGTCCCGACTCATAGTTTGGAGAACCCACTGGTTTAGGAGAATTCTGTAACGTGTTTTGCTGTGAAACTCCATGAATGTTTTGTCCTTTGGGTTCGGGTCAGTAGATAATGACTGAATTTTCATTTTTGGGTGAACTGTTCCTTTAACCCATTGATACCTGATGCAGCATTTGCGTGTATATCCCTCATTTGGGTGTGTATCCCTTTAAGTCTTAAAGTGATACACACAAATGCTGCATCAGGTATCAATGGGTTAAGCAGTGGTTCTTTATATTAGTAGGACTCTGCAAACACTAGTGCAGCAGTGCATTATGGGAGTGCAGCAGTGCATTATGGGTTCTCATTGACTGCTGCTGCACTTCACCAAGTTCACCCTTTCATGATGTTTACAGTTTCACACTTCCTCATTCAATTCACTCATTCACACGTTCACTTCCCACAGCTCAGTAGTACAGTGATGTACGCTACCTAATGGTAACTACACCTACTGTAGTAACACAGTAGCTAAGCTTCTCCAAGTAGGTTAATGGACCAAGCTCAAGTGTAGTTACATTTTAAATGCCAAGTAATTATGAATCATTGTAGTTTCCAAAGACGCCTCAACACCCTGTGCAGCAGCAAGGGTAACTGAACTATGTGTGAACTATGTCCTCTAGGGGGCACAAATCTGGATCTGATCATTTCAAGGTCATGACGCGTTTCAGCACAACATGGATTTTTGTATTGTATTTGATGAATGTTAGATGAAATGTTTGAGTTGACATGCTGAATGTGAATAATGGAAAAATAATATTGTAGGCTTGTGTATGATGCATATATGCCGTTGCCTTGCATTTCTCAAAATGTCTTGTTCAGTTTGCATGAAAGTCACAAATAAATTCAGTTTTTCCCCTCATAAAAATGCCTGTTTCTCTTTTATTCGAGTCGAATTTATTGTAGTTGAATTTGCAATGTGACATATTGCCTGTGAGCTATATTGTTGGGTGTGTAGTTCAGTATATTATGCTAATACACAGTCAACAAAGAGCCTTAAGCTACACATTGACGTACACATGTATTTTCAGCGGTGCAGCGAGGTAGCTTTAGCTCCTATCACTATCAGTCATTGCACTACATTATAGGCCCATGGTCACTCTTCTTGGAGGCTTGGACAGCTGAAGCCTCACAAAGCATGTTCTATGAAATGACTGCATTTGTGGTGTTGTAGACCTATATTTACAGTCTATGGTGTAGTAGACTCATTTGTGGTGTAGACCTCAGCAACTCACGCCAAATGTTTTGGTGAATCACAGAGCTTATAGGTCTTTGATCCTGCTTTCTGGAACACCCCTCAAACGATCCCAGGCCTGGCTTTGCCATTGACTGTCACTAACAGCGACAGGTGCATCGCACAAGGCATAAAAACGTCTCTGCGCCGAGGGGGGGGGGGGGGGGCGTGATTGATGTCCCTTCTCCCCAATCACAAGCCGGGTTGCCCTGCCCCGGCGCCAACAGCCCCGCCCTTTACACCTTTTTAGGTTCAGAACCCGATACTTAGGCTGTCTGGTCCCATACTTATTGGGGTGCGGTCACGTGTGCCACTTTTGACCAGGAAAGGAACACCGGCCAGCAGGGTCTTCTGGTAGTGGGAGCACCACCTCCGAACAGGCACCTCGGTCTCTCTCTCCCCCCATAGCGAGACCTCTCCTCCCGTCTCGTCGTCGTTGTTGGTTCATTTTTCTTACTATAAGCAGAGGGGGACGTAAGAAGTCCTGACAGAGGCGGCAATCATGATGGCTGTCGAACAGCAAATGAGTTACAACTCCTACTCTATCCACGTCGAAGAGCAGCACCACTACATGCCTCAAGAGGACGACTGGGACAGGGACCTGTTGCTGGACCCCGCCTGGGAGAAGCAGCAGAGGAAGGTAGGCCGGATTTGGAAACGCAGGAGAACGGGGTTTAGTTGGTGCCATCGTGCGTAATTACGCACGGCTTGACCCACGCCCTTACATTGTCAATGAGCGACTATACGCACTGTGCATGTCAGTGTGACAAATGAGTTGGTTGTTGGATACTGATTGTGTTATGGAAAGTGTGAAACACCCTCAAATGAAGCAGCAGTGAGTTGCGTCTGCCTGGCTAGGCCATTAGTTGTGTTCGCACCTGGCACTGCAGGCCTGCTGGAAGCTGTGTGGGCAGATATTTTAGGTCGCGCAACTTTCTCTCAGTGTTGTCTTTCAGTTACCCCCCGAAGACTGTCTAAATATACCCTGCCACTGCTGCCAGTCTAAGCTATAAAATACATTGGAGTTTTGTCTTGGTTCATCACCAGCAAACCCACCCGGAACAACTCAAAACCTACAGGCTGCTGGGATGTAGTGGAAGGAGGGTTAAAAAAAAGAAGAAGAAGAAAATAGGCCTACTTTATTTTTGTATTTTTTATTTTTCTGTTAGAGGTAGAAAACACAAAATTTGCTGTGGAAACCCTCAAGACATGTGGCTACACATGACAAGGAAAAGTAATAATAATAACACACAAAACACACATCATGTCTTAATTGGTAGACAAATTAGTTTTTTCTTTAAAAAAAATGCAAACTAAATCTTCCATTCATTTGATGTAGAGAAAGTAGTGCTGTGGCCTCATACTGTCTTTGATCGATTTGAAAATCTCCAATGGATTTGTGCTGCTGAGCTCATATCAGTGATGTAAAGGAAATTCCACTGTGGGCATTAATGGGTTAATTTGGTGGTAACGTTACCACTGGAGGTCACAGTTTACGTCACTGGTAGGGGCCTAGCATAGCTCCTGCAGCAGCCTACATCTCAAACTGACTGCAGCTCAAATTAAACCAGCTCATGTATGAATCCAGCAAAGTGATTTGTATATGCCGACTGTCGCATCCATACTGTCTAACTAACTGAAAAAGACGGAGGACGCCAAAATCTGACTTTTTTTACACACTAATGAAGCTAACGTTAACCCGGCCCGGGGTGGTGTGAGGGCGGGGTGGAGGGGGCCAACAGGTGCGTTTCATGAGCTGTCAGTGCTGAAAGTCAATGGATGGGGGTGACGTCTGCCAGGCCTAAAGTGGAACAGTCACACCAGCACAATAATAGTCAATACAGTCTTATGACCTGCATAGATGTTTACCTGACAAGCTGCCGCACATTACATTGTCCCCGTTGTCGTCATTGGTGGACGCGATTTACGACTCTTCGCTGGCAGGCAGGTAGATTTGTACCGCTGGCTACTAGCCTCTTTGGTGGCCATGTTGGATATCCATTAGCAAAGACATGACTGCTGTGCCTATTCTCAACCACAAGCGAATGTAGAACAAGCCGCAAATAGCTCCCAGGTACTTCATTTATTATAGCGTACAGTGAAGTGGATTGTTTCCTTTTCAAATGCGATTATTTTAATACATGCTGCTATCTATACATTTTTCATTCTCGAATTCATATATTTCAACTGAATACAATGTAGGTTATTGTTGTAACTATGTTGGCTATGTTATGTTTGATATGATATCACCCCATTTGTCCTAGACTTATTATATTCTTTCTTTACTGTACTGCTGCTACAGACCCATTTCCGCACAAGGATCAGTGAAGTTTGATCTAATCGGATCTAAATTCATCTAAAGCATCTAAAGCTTCTCAAACCTTTTCACCACAAATTAGACCACAGACGCCCATTTCACAAGATTGTCTCCCAGGGACCACCATCTGATGGGATTATTGCCTTTAGATGTTTTATTACAGAACGTGTATGAAACTGTCGTCATACATTCTGTCATTGTGTTGCTTATGGATGGAATTGTAGTGGGAAAAAATATTCTCCATTTAGCTGGGAACCCCCTCAAGGACCCCTGGGGGTCCCCGGACCACACTTTGAGAACCACCGATCTAATCTAATCTAATAGCACCTAATCTGCATTAGCGCATTGCATTCCAGCAGCACAACTTAGTCTACCGGGCATGCTCTTTTTTTATATAGATGTACTGGGCATGTTCAGATGCACCGGGCATGTTCAGATGTAGCGGGCATGTTCAGATGCACCGGTTGGTTCGGTTCCGGTGAATCTGCAGAATGCAGCATGCCCCCCCACCGCTTATAGAGCTGGAGCTCTGACTGCAGCTCGCTCTGTGTGACAAGGCTGAGAGACCTCAACAGATGGTGGCAGCCAGAGAGAGAGAGCGAGAGAGAGAGAGAGAGAGAGAGAGGGAGAGAGACCTCAACAGATGGTGGCAGCCAGAGAGAGAGAGAGATGGCAAGGCTAGTAGATATACACCCGGGTGGGTTTCACAGACCCACAAATAAACATCTTCTTAAAATACTTTTCAACTTGCTCTGCTCCACCTCCCCACCCCTCCACCTCCCCACCCCTCCATCTCTCTCTCTCCTCCACTCAGGTCCACTTCCTCTCATGCCCTCATTCTTGAGCACCTCTCTGTCCGTTTTTCTTGTCTTTGTCTCCTGCCTTTGGGAACATTGATAAAACATTTCTCATGTAAGATGATATAACGTTTCTCATGTAAGATGATAAAACATTTCTCATGTAAGATGATATAACCTTTCTCATGTAAGATGATATAACGTTTCTCATGTAAGATGATATAACATTTCTCATGGAAGATGATAAAATGGGCCTTGGAGAAAAAGAATCCAGCAGCGCCTGCCTGTCTTCAGCGCTCACCTCTGCACCTCTCGGGGGAGTAGGTCACTATACCCCGTTGCTCTCCTCGGCATGTCAAACACAGCTTAAGGAGCTGATATCAGACCATAAATATAGACCCAGCATCATTTTGTGCTGCAATGAATATAAGAGGGAACCCCCCCCCCCCCCCCCCCCCACACACACACACACACACACACACACACACACCACCTGTTCTCCCTCCTATCCTTGAGATTTCAGTGGAAAAATCTGCTCACTGCTTCTCGTAATAAAGTGTTTGTCAACACACAGTGATGTTAAATCCGATACGAGACGGTTTGTGTGTGCGTGCCTGTCCGGCGCGCCTGCCTGTGTGTGCGTGCCTGTCCGGCTGAATTATACATTTCGACATTGGTGTATATCTGTCATGATGAGACTTGCCGAGTGTTGGCTGATGATGATTCCTGGCTCGGTTCGGAGAGGGACTTTCATATAATAAGGCCTGGCAACAGTTGTGTGAGATATTGCATCTTAGCGTTGGCTGTCAAAGAACAAGATGATTCTGAAAGGAAAGAGCGATGACGAGATCTGGCTGCATCCTTCCAGATAGATCCTTTCCAACAAACTGCCTTGTAACACTAGAGAGGGGAGGAAGTGCAGAGGTGACAGTTCAACTCAGTTTTGCTCCGGCTACTCAAGAGACCCCAGGAAGAGTAGCTGCTGCAGCTGACGGGGAGACAGATCAACTTGAAACTTGAAGGGTCTGTGTCGATAGAGATGGACAGAAGTGGATGAACTATTCAAGCGTATATTGATGTCTGCTCGGCCCGGGCTGCCCCCCGACAGCTTACACAGAGGTCCAGCAGCACCATCCACGTTAGTGATCGCTGAACGAGCGATCGATAGCTGTTTAAAGATTAACTCTCACAGCCGCAGACTGCTGTCCCAAGGCCATCTATCTATACCTTTCAATAGACCCTTTTCACAGCTGCCATTTTGTGTCTAAAAGGCAGGATAAACACAGGTGCAACCAACTCACTAATTAGGGCCCCAGCACTGTCTGGAACACCAAAATGGACTGGAAGTTGGGAAACCCTAATTCATGTTTTGGTACACCTGTGTTTATCCTGCCTTTGGGACACAAAATGGCTACCGTGAAAAGGGTCTATGAATTAGTATTTGCGTGGTATACAATACAGTAAAATAGGGATGCAGGATATATCAGCAATCATATGGGTTTTGGTCCGATGAGCAAAATAACAACGATGTTAATATCGGTTATCTGTATCGGCCTACATATTCATATGGAGAGAAAAACAATGTGCTAAATCTTTGATTTATGGACTTTTCCGAATGTGGAAATAAAGAAATACATTACTCCCCCCCCCCCCCCCCCCCCTCAAATTCACAGTGTTTACATGTGTTTTTCAGTATGTACAAAATTTTATTATCATAAATGTGTTTTTATACAGATCATATCGATATCAGTAAATATCGGTTATTGGTATCGGCCAAAATGTTCATATCGGTGCATCCCTATACTACTAAAAGCTTCAGAAAACGGCCTGCATGGATGATAGCGTCCACATGGGGCGTAGTTTGGCTACTTTCTGCGTTTGCACACTGCCATAGCGTTGCATGCATCTTAACAACACACTATAAACAGTTGAGCGCTGTGACTGAAGTCCTCTCTGCTTCACATAGTCGGGCTGTTCAGCTGCTCTGAAGTGAAGGACTGAGCGCACAGCGAAGCTGCTTATGCACCAGCCTATAAATACACATTACATAGGATATCGGCCTTATGGGCTCAGCTGACATCTCGACCACACACACACACACACACACACACACACACACACACACACACACACACACACTCTCTCACTCTCTCTCACTCTCTCTCTCTCACGGCAAAGGACGTCCCTCCTGTTCAAGTTGATATTTGTCTCTGGAAGTGTAAAAATTGTCACCTCGCTTCTTCTATCTTTGTCAGTTGTGTTACTTGTGCCTGTTCATAGACTGTAAAAAAGAAAAGAAAAAAAAAGTGGGCGTATAGTGAGTGTGACGTCAGCCATGGATCTCTGAACTCTCGTTTTGAAGCCTCAAGTTTGGCAGTCGCCATCTTGTTTTTTTTTAGCCAGATTGTGACCGTACCTGGACGAGAGGGGGTTTCCCGCAATGCCGGAGCGCCGCCTGCTGGCGTGATCGGCGAGCTGCGCGATCACTGGACAGTTGACCTGTCAATCACACGCAAAAGTCTTATTTATCATCTATTTTACTCTAAACGGGTGAGGTATATAAAAATTCACCCACCGTAAGTTGTTAGCTATAGCATCGAGACCAAAAGCTTTTTTTTATACCAAGCTGTAAACGTGTTCTGTTGTAAGGAGGTGAATGGGGATTGACTCCCTTTTGGAGCCAGCCTCAAGTGCCCATTTGAGGAACTACAGTTTTTGGTGCTTCCTCATTGGCCTCCATGTGTGTTTTACATGGTACTGAACTGTAGTGCATACATTGTGGAATAATCATGTGTAAGTAACTAAATAAGTGATCTTTTTAGTATAAGGCCTAATTATAAGCATTTATTCCCAGCATTAATTACGTTATATAATCATGTAATCATATAATCATCATATAATCATGTTGCATCCCAGTATTTTAAGCACTACTTCCCACACTTTTAAAAAGAGCCTCTTGTAAACGGCTTTATATTCTATTCTATTCTATTCTATTCTATTCTATTCTATTCTATTCTATTCTATTCTATTCTATTCTTTTTTCTTATTTCCCCCAGCTTACTTCCTGTTGCACTGTTTGCTAGTACAGTAACTGACAGGACATCAGATAGGTTCCCAACAGTTCCCTAGCAACACAATTCCGTCAAAACCGTCTATTCCACAGGGTGTCAAATGAATGAAGTGGCCGAAGCATTTATCTTGGTTAGCGTCAGGTGTTATGAAGTTATATACAGTAATGTGATATTTATCCACTCAGGCTGATGTAGCTATCTCCTCTGTGTGGGCTCAGGCTGATGTAGGTATCTCCTCTGTGTGGGCTCAGGCTGATGTAGGTATCTCCTCTGTGTGGGCTCAGGCTGATGTAGGTATCTCCTCTGTGTGGGCTCAGGCTGATGTAGGTATCTCCTCTGTGTGGGCTCAGGCTGATGTAGGTATCTCCTCTGTGTGGGCTCAGGCTGATGTAGGTATCTCCTCTGTGTGGGCTCAGGCTGATGTAGGTATCTCCTCTGTGTGGGCTCAGGCTGATGTAGGTATCTCCTCTGTGTGGGCTCAGGCTGATGTAGGTATCTCCTCTGTGTGGGCTCAGGCTGATGTAGGTATCTCCTCTGTGTGGGCTCAGGCTGATGTAGGTATCTCCTCTGTGTAGGCTCAGGCTGATGTAGGTATCTCCTCTGTGTAGGCTCAGGCTGATGTAGGTATCTCCTCTGTGTGGGCGAGTTGAGAGTAATCTCATCTATTCTGCTCTAATCTCATTTTGCACCGTAACAACTCAGTGAGTAGTGCAGCAGCCAGATGGGGGTCACTGCTGATCACCTCTCATCTGCCTCTAGTGGAAACAATGTGAAAATACCAGCTCTTTCTCAGGAGATATCAAGGTAGCGATAATATAATGCATTGGCTTTTGAAGTACCGGTAAATGGGAAATGACCAGTGTTGGGCAAGTTACTTTCAAAATGTAATATACTACATATTACTAGTTACTCTCATTTGAAAGTAATAAGTTACTTTACAATATTACTGTCTGTGTAGAGTAACTCATATTACACTACTTTTGCATTACTTTCACCAAAATAACAGCTGTAGCAGAATGACATCGCCGGCCCGGAATCATCCCGGAAAATAATTTAAACTGTCTTGAAATCAGTGTAAACCATCCAAGATTATAAATGTTATCCTTTTCCTTTTTTTTATTGTCATCTATAGTAGTTATTTGCATGAAAACACACAATTTGATCAGGAAATGATTGTATCTTTATTTAAATACGTGCTTTGATTAAAAAAAAGTAACTCAATTTGTAACTTGTCTTACTTGACAAAGTAACTGGTATAATATTACTGAAATCCTATTGGTAATAAGTTATATTACTGAGTTACTGCTAAAAGTAATATATTACATGTAATATGTTACTTTTGTAATGAGTTACCCCCAACACTGGAAATGACACACTGTATTTCATCTTGTTACACAAAATCTCACAAGGGAGTTAACGTTTGTCGTTTTTTCCGGCATCTCTTTCTTCACTAGATGCTGGATTATCTTGAAACAGGAGCCTATAGAAAAGGCCTGTCAAATAGATTTGATGTTGTTTGATATTCCAGATCCTTCAAAGGCATTTAAGTCTTCAAGCTCCATATTCTCACCCATATCTTCACTGAGTTTGGTTGCACTGTTCCCATTTATGCATTGAGGTTGTGTCGAAAAATGACATTCCAGCAATGTTGATTAGGTCCAGCAGAGGTTTTGGCCTTCACTCACCCTCCTGAACCCTTCAACCAAAACTCCTCCATGAGAGGAGATGTCCAATAATCCATCAAGCTGAATGAATGTCAGTGTGACTGGGAATGCTGGTACCACATGTTACCATGGTTACCATCTATTCCCAACATATTCCCACCTGTTACAGGAATATATCGTATCCGGTGCCATGCCATTGTTCCGATGGCCTCATTATTCCGAAAAACCCCAATAGTGTGAAAACTCCACGCCTGCCTGGCTCCGCCCACAACACTGACAAGATCGACCAGAAGCTTGCTCCTCTCACCCGAACCTCAGTAACCCCATGCCTCAACCCAACCACATAGCAGGCTGGGATCTGAACCTCAGTAACCCCATGCCTCAACCCAACCACATAGCAGGCTGGGATCTGAACCTCAGTAACCCCATGCCTCAACCCAACCACATAGCAGGCTGGGATCTGAACCTCAGTAACCCCATGCCTCAACCCAACCACATAGCAGGCTGGGATCTGGACCTCAGTAACCCCATGCCTCAACCCAACCACATAGCAGGCTGGGATCTGGCTCCAATATGGTGGACATTTTGGTGGTGCACTAATTGGGATTTGATTTAGGAATAATTGGCGGTCGGAAAACAATGGACAGTCCCCATTTATCCCACCTTTCACGTGACATTTTGATTTATTTATCCAGGTTAGGTCCGTTGACTTTTCAGCTCTCTTTTAGAAGATGAAATGGTGACGAGATCGAAGAAGACGATGAAAGAGAAGACACGTCATCGTTTGCTTTGGGATGAGTATGTCAAAGGAAATTGCAAAACCTGATTCATAATACCCCTATATATATAAAACCTGATTCATAATACCCCTATATATATATATTTGTCTTGCTCCATTGAGGTGTGCCCGCTGCCCGGGCTACCCAATCTCAGGATGCAATCGGGGAAGAGGGGGCGGGGGCAGTGTGTGTGTGTGTGTGTGTGGGGGGGGGGGGGGGCATCTTGGATTCCCACCCATGATTCACTCTGTCATGGTCATGTGATCCCAGTGCAGGAACACTCTCTCTGGACCTCTCAGCATATGTCCACTCACATAATATGCTGCTTATCTACACTTCTTCTATAAGGGATTATTGAGTTATGAGTTCAATATTCTCCAGATGCCCCACAATCTATGAGTCACTTTTATGAAATCTGACAACACACGGGGTCATTTTAGATGGCCCACACTACCACCAGTGGATTTATTAAGTCCTCCAAATTCTACCAGATATTTAGGCTACATTCATATCTCCACATGAATTCTATGAAAATAATAGGATTAATTAATATAACGTGCTGTGCCCGTGTTGTGAGATACATGTAGAGAGCATGTGTACGGGGGGTAAACTGTGCCGGTGTTGTGAGATAGGTGTAGAGAGCATGCGTACGGGGGGTAAACTGTGCCAGTGTTGTGAGATACATGTAGAGAGCATGTGTACGGGGGGTAAACTGTGCCAGTGTTGTAAGATAGGTGTAGAGAGCATGCGTACGGGGGGTAAACTGTGCCTGTGTTGTGAGATACATGTAGAGAGCATGCGTACGGGGGGTAAACTGTGCCTGTGTTGTGAGATACATGTAGAGAGCATGCGTACGGGGGTAAACTGTGCCAGTGTTGTAAGATAGGTGTAGAGAGCATGCGTACGGGGGTAAACTGTGCCAGTGTTGTGAGATAGGTGTAGAGAGCATGCGTACGGGGGGTAAACTGTGCCTGTGTTGTGAGATACATGTAGAGAGCATGCGTACGGGGGGTAAACTGTGCCTGTGTTGTGAGATACATGTAGAGAGCATGCGTATGGGGGGTAAACTGTGTCGGTGTTGTAAGATAGGTGTAGAGAGCATGTGTACGGGGGGTAAACTGTGCCTGTGTTGTGGGATAGGTGTAGAGAGCATGTGTACGGGGGGTAAACTGTGCCGGTGTTGTGAGATAGGTGTAGAGAGCATGCGTTGCGTATGGGGGGCAAACGTAAGTGGAGAGGTGAGAGAGCTGCACTCAGATCAAATAGCAGTTGCTATTCCAGAAGCTGTGTCCATGTAGGGAGGCTTCTATAAACTGCCTTAGTGCAGCCACAAGAGCCCTGGGAGGCCATAGGAAGGGCTGAGGAGTGTGTGTGTGTGTGTGTGTGTGTGTGTGTGTGTGTGTGTGTGTGTGTTTGATATATTCTCAATTGAGTGTATAGCTCATTTGTGCGTGAAAATCCGTGTTTCGGTGAGTTCTGTGCGGAGGATCAGGACACACTTTGACGTGGTAATGGCGACAGCAGACGGTAGCCGCGGTGTCAGGATCCACTGAGCGACAGTACAAATGTTGATTGATGGGCTGACAGAGCGGCCATCTTGGATCTCTCGTATGTTTGTGAATGTGAACTAAAATGGTTTCTCGACACGGTAATTTGACACTTTTTGAAGTGTTTATAGCTTAGTTTGTAATTATGAAGATGATTTGTTTTTTATGCATTTAATGAGTTTAGCTTCACTGTACCTGAGCCCACAAAATTCCTATTACTCATTTGTATCATTTATATATAAGTATTAAAGCTTTTAGTAGCAAGTGAAAACGTCTGACTCACAATGCGCTAACCACCGTCATTATTTAATTGCTAATAAATAAACGACACTAAAACTAAGTAGGCTATGTGAGTGAGAGTATTCCGTGTCGTCTAGGGATGTAACGATACACTCAACTCCCCACTCAATCAGAATCAGAATCACTTTTATTGCCACAGTATGCAAGTTACATACGAGGAATTTGTCTTAGTGTCTGTATGCAGCGTAGCGGTCACATCAATATACAGAGATAAGAAGTAGGAAGATAACTAAAGACAATCGATTCACCATACTTTTTTTTTTACAATACGATTTTCTCACAGTCTTTTTAATAAAATGAAATTGCACAGGCAAATTATGACCGAAACAGATTATTTTCATTATTTCTTAGACAGGTGTAACTGCAAAACACAAACATTGCAAGGAATGCATATTTCCTTTTATTTGTCATAGAAAAAAGTGGAAAAAAAACATCAGGATTAATTTCTTATCTCACAGATTTGAATCTTTACACATTTGTATCGATTTTTACTGTCTCACGAATCGCAATGTATTGTCACATGATCCCTAGTGTCATAAGAGTCAATCGGGTCTTAATTACAATACTTTCTACAGTCCAAACCTGCAGCCAATCCTCGTTGATTTGTTCTTCTCCAGGATCTACTGTGCTGGTGGTGAAAATGGAGATCTGAGGTTCATGAGGAAGAAGCAGATTAGCACAAACTGTCTGTGGCTTCAGTAACAATGAACACACACACTGAACAGCATCACCTACAAAATGTCAGCTAATAGCCTCACACTGAGTTTAAACCAGAGCGCTCAGCTATTAGCCGCGGTCATGAAAGCGACAGAACACTGAAGTGGTCTTTTGTGAGAATGAATGCTAAGCTCATGATGTGCAGGCTGATACGTGCTGTGTGCGGCGGGTATTTATAGGTAAGCTGCGGCAAAGTTACACTCGTCAGGATGATGATGGGTCTCCTATAATAGGACTCGGGTCATGAATATATTACAATGTCTGCACTCTCCACGTTTTCATTCTGAGAGAACTCCAGAAACAGCCTCGCTAGCTCCAGTTCACATCATAGCTTTCTGTAACTTTACTTTTCCCCCACTCCACAGCCTTTACGAGCGTTGAATAAACCACCTTCCTGTTTGGTTTATCACATAGCTGCAAGCACTCGATAATGATTGAAAAGATTGATAATATGTCATAAGCATGTCCTCGAGTGCCCAACGCCCGGGTGGGGTCGTCAAAAGGGCCTTTCTGTGTGGAGTTTGCATGTTCTCCCCGTGCCTCCCGGGGGTTTCCTTCATATAGGAACCCCTTTCACCAAAAACATGCAATATCCTGGTTGCTAATGTGGTGCCTCCTCTGGTCGTTAAGGGCGCCTGTTCGGAGGGAGGGGAACTGGTTGGAATAGCGTGATCCTCCCACGTGCTATGTCCTACCGGTGAAGCTTCCCCTGTCAGGTGAAAAGAAGCGGCTGGCTAACTGCCCATGTCTCGGAGGAAGCATGGAGCCAGTTTTTGGCTCTCCCCAGATCGGCAGAGGGTGGAGCAGCAACCAGGATAAATAAATTAAATTAGCACTAATGGGGGATAAAAATGGGATAAAAAATCTGGGGGGGGAAAGAAAAAGAAAAAGAAAAAAGATAATATGTCATAAGCCTGGTGTTTGGAGCTGTCTAATGCACGCTGATATGTTTATTAGCTGCAGCATTATACTACATAGGTGTTAACAGCTGTGTGCCGATGCTAACTGACGTCTTCCTGGAGGATAGCACTGTGGATATGGCAGTACAGCAGCAGTCACACATGGGCTGTCTAGACACTCATTAAGAAAATAAAATCAACGTTGTAGATCGTCCAGGCTGTAGAAAAATAACTTGACAGTTTTTTTAGAGGCTGATTGTTTCGTCACAATGTCGACAGTGACTTCCTATTTTGTCAAAATGAATGCTGGGAAATGTAGGCCGGTTGCAGGTTACAAATAGATCAATGGGGGGTTTCGCTGGACACCGATGATGTCACAGATGATTTCCAAAATGTGTGAAATTGGCCTAAAACAGAATGTTGTGTTGTGTTTTGTTTATGAAAGTCTCAATTTCAATCTTTTTTGTTGCCAACAGCCTTTTAAAATGATTTTCAAACAGGAGGCGCGCACCTGTCAAGTGGCACCTGTCAAGTGGCACCTGTCAAGTGGCGGTCTGCAGCCGCCAAACAGCACCTGTCGTCATATCCACAGTGCTATGCCATCCCAATAAAATAAAATAACTAAATAAATATATTGACAAATAACAAAATATTTGGACCCATAATATAATGTCTGCCTACATGTCCTGCATGTGTATTTAGTGCACGTGTGCACGGACGTTTGTCTGCTTCAACCAGCTCCGGGGAGAGTGGGGGTCTCGAGCCTCTGGCACCGTTATTTTGGGGATCGGGGGCTTAACCCTTCAACATAGATAACAAGTCAGTTTCATACAATGGTTCCTGTTAAGACAGAATGAGCTGATCCTAGATCTGTCTTCTGCCTGGACAGTTTTGTCTCTTATTTCAGAGAAAGAACACGCCTACTGAAATTAGACCCCTCCACCACCAACCTCCTCCTCCTCCTCCTCCTCCTCCTCCTCCTCCTCCTCTGAGACCCGCTCATGCACGCACACACCTCCTCCGGCCATAAATCCTCAACAACCTCTTCCACCACTTCATCTCTCTGATCGTCAATCTCCGAGCCCAGAGCTCATTAAATGACAAAAGGACTGGATGTCCCACAGCCGCCATCGCTGCCAAGCGCCAACCTGCACCTTCAACTCTGTTATCCTCCATCCATCACTCTGTTACTCAAATCCATCTGTCGGCCCCTAACGGCCAGGAAGCAGGCTGATCACATGACAACTCACTGAGGATTCGAGTCTCAGTGAAATGAAAACGGAAAGAAAAAAGTGTTTGTTAATTTCCCATGCCATTATATATACACCTACCTATACACATACTAAAGAAATTACCCACAAAACATGTTCTCGTATTTTTATATGAAAACTCCATTACGTCTTCTTTGAAAACTGTGTATTTTTAGGGGTATCAAGGTAAAAGCACTGACCTACTACCGCGGAGATCCGGGTTCAATTCCCGGTAGTGGCACTTCTGGCTTGGTCAGACGTTCCTACAGACACAATTGGCCGTGTCTGTGGGTGGGAAGCCGGTGGGTCTGGCCGGGTCGGGGCGCCTGCTTGGGGCGGAGGGGGACTGGGAATAGCATGAGCCTCCCACATCCTACGTCCTGCCAGTGAAAGCCCTCGCTGTCAGGTGAAAGGAAGCAGCTGGTGACTGCACATGTATCAGAGGAAGCATGCGCTAGTCTACAACTCTCCCCAGATCGGGACCGGGACAGCAGGGGGAATTGGCCAAGTACAACTGGGGAGAAAATAAGAGAAAATCAGAAAAACCTTGATAAGAAAATAGAAAACCGTGTATTTTTAGTGGTTACTTAAAAATCCCGACCAATAAAACCATTGCAGGTTTTTCCCCCCACCCTCACCTGACAACTAGATTGTTTTAGGGCTGGGTATCATTCAAAAAATTTCAATAGCCTATCGATACCGGTAGCCTACCTTCACTTCGATACCAGTTCCTGAACAATACTTTCTTTCAATACTT
Source organism: Poromitra crassiceps (assembly GCF_964638095.1). NCBI lineage: Eukaryota > Metazoa > Chordata > Actinopteri > Beryciformes > Melamphaidae > Poromitra > Poromitra crassiceps. Next base: position 57,906,245 of record NC_139628.1, on the reverse strand, counting down.
TACTCTCTCTGTTATAACAAAAATGTAATTTCAGTTGTAAAAAAACAAGTCCAAATTCTCAATTTGAACGTTTAACATTTCACACACCACAAAAACACCCCCCTCCCTACCTCCCTCTCCCCTCCTTCCAACCTGTCCCCCAGTCTGTCAGCAGCAGGGGTGAAAGGGGCACCTTTCACCCCGCTTTTTGTCATGGGGGAGTAAACCAAGGAACAGCAAACAACACCGGAAATAAGTGCGCCAACAAAAAACGTCTTTGTTGCCGTTAGCTTGACGCGGCGAGGTTACGTTAGCTAGAGCCTGAAAAGAACAACAACACAAGTTGTATAGTAGCGTTTAGCACATTTCTAGTAACTGCCGAGGAAGGTTTCTGGAGAGCCAAAGACAATGGAGTACTCGCCATGTGAAATCTTACGATCAATTCTTCTTCAAAAACTTCGTTCGCTACGTCTATCTTTTGTTTTGTTGTTTGTTGTTTTATTTTCTGATTCGTTGTGTCTAATTGTCAC
>NC_139628.1:57843236-57900736 GCF_964638095.1 Poromitra crassiceps | reverse complement strand
GTAAGTACAGTAAAAAAAAAAAAGTACATAAAAAAAAAAGTGATTTCCCCCCCCCCCCCCCCCCCCCCCCCCCTTTCCATAAAGACAAACTGGGTTTGGGTCTGATATTATGGGCAGGTTGGGGTGTTTTACAAAAGTCACCACTGCAAGATGCCTAGTGTCAAAGATTGGCAGGAATGATGTCACAATACCTATGACATCACTAGCCTATGACATCATCAGTGATGTCATGAGATGATTTTTGGTCAATAATATGTCACTGATGACATTACTGATGATGTCATAGACATTGTGACATCATCAGTGGGTTTTGGTATTTTTTGTGATTTTTTGTAAAAATAGTATTTTTTCATATTTTGAGCCAAAAATCCAAAAAGCGCATGTTTTGGACTACCAGCCATTTTCCACAAAACACACAAACGAGCTTTAGTCCAGCAACCATCCTGGTCTAAAGGCTTCAAATCAGTAGTTTGGACTGTCAAATTCAGTTTTCTAATATTTTCCCATCTTTGGCATAGGAATCAGTTTTTTTTACATTTCATGTAAACTGTATGGAATTGATTGCTATGCCAAAACTGGGGGAATATGGGGAAATAGGCAAACACAGTAGAAACTACAAGTTTAACCGCTTGAGTCAAGGTGAGATGTGTAACATCAAGGAAATAATGATTTTTTGAAAAATTTGCTGGAAGTCCAAAAAAAATGTTCTTTTTGTGCAAAATTAACATTGAAACCAATGGGACAACTATGCAATGGACTTTGAGACCATGTAACTCCCCCAAAGTTTCTACCAACTCCAAGGTTAGATATTAAGGTCAAAGTTCAAGGTATTTGGTCCAGGATGCCCGCTGAAACAAATGAAATAAATTAATTTTGTTAAAATTTGCTGGGAGTACCAATAGAGTGTTTTCAATGGAAGTCAATGGGTCCATCAGATGGACTAACAGTAAATTGAGGAGTATTTTTGAAAAAAGGTCTTAGGATCGTAGAAAGATGATAGATATGATTGATTTTTGTCAACTACCCCAAAAAAAATACCTAGCCTTAATTTCAGACCATTTAAGCAAAAAATGTGGAAACGGCCCATACGCGAATGTAGGAAATATCCATCAGATGGACTAGCGGGGTACAAGGGTAACTGAATCATTTCCTTCCCCATAAAGATGTTTTTTAAGCATTTCCAAGAATTTGCTGGGGCCCCTCTTGTGCCTCCTGGCGGCCCACCAGGGGGCCCCGGGGCCCCCACTTTGAAAGCCACTGGGTTAAGGTGTCATTTGAGCCATTTCTATATTCTATTTCTTTCATTTTGGCACCATCATCCTCAGTTTCCCCCACACTTATTATTATTCACTCATATTATTTCACCACAGTGTGGCTTATTTTCCTCTTCTCATCTCTTTTGTGTTTTTTGTGGCACAGCACACTTGTGACTTGTATTGGAAAACAAACCACTTACTGGGAGCAACTGCCGTTGGTGTTAAACAACAGTCCATGGTGAAACCACGCCCTCTCTAACTCCTCCTCCATACTTTAAGCTCGACCAGGGATACTCAACTTGCTTTGCCCAGGGGCCACTTTCATGAAATGATAGGAGGCCAGGGGCCACTTTCATGAAATGATAGGAGGCCAGGGGCCAGTTAATAAAGTTGTTTAACACAACTTTTCTGATGTATTTCTGAAGTTAACTGACGCAGTGGCACCCCCGAGTGCTTTTTTGTAGTTTTGATGTCACACTGATTCATCCCATTGACCTTTCCTAAGTCCCGCCCCTTTTGCTCTGTACTTCTTTCTAGGTTTTTGAGATATAACGTTGGTGCTGCCATGTTTCCTGTCAGCTCGCTGTAGGCAAAAGTTTGACCTAGCAACACGAGGAGGGGGCGGGACTTAAGATCGGTCAATTACACACAAATTTAGATGATTATATCCTCGAAAACGTAACTTTTTTGTAAGCGAAGGCCTTAAAATGACTCTTAACTTTAATAGCAAACCGTAATCATTCTGCAAGATTAGATTGATATATTTCTTTCAGATGGAGAGCGTCTCATTTTGCCACAGATGTCTTTGGACTTTGAAGACCACACAGATCTCCACCATGATTCCTCATGAAAATAATAACGTTGCCCACATGATCTGTAGTGACAGAGCTGACATCATCACAGAAACCTATTTGGAGAGTTTACACTAACACCCCTTTTAGACGGAGGAAGCTGATAGGATGTTCCCATATGTGTTTTGATGTCATAGTTGTTGAGGTGTTAAGAGGGTGGATTAGAGTTGTGGGGGGGGGGCGTGGCTGGTATGTCAGAGGTGTGCGTATGCAGTGGGGGTTGTGTCAGGGCAGGGATACTCAACTTGCGTTGCCTGGGGACCACTTTTGCAAAATGACAGGAGGCCAGTCAGGGGCCAGTTAATAAACAAACAATAATCATATTAACTTTTCTGTAGCTGCTGATTGTAGGTTTTTGGGGTGCCAGCCGGAATTTAGCCTGACAATTTTAAATGTTTTCAGATTGTTTACACTCTGCCATGAACCCACATAGCATCAATCTGAACCACCAAGCAGAATGTTAACAAGCATTAATCAAAACAATGAGATGTGGAATCTTTGGTATAAGTGCCTTTTATAGTTGTACTGAGTTTTTGTGTGTTCTTTTAAATGTTATGTCTGTTTTTTCTATGGACCATGTGTCTGATAATTTGATTGATTGATTGATTGATTGATTGATTGATTGATTGATTGATTGATTGATTGATAGGCTACAATTTCCTTTCTATGCATTCCTGACACCCTTCCCTCATCATCGCAGGAGGAGCGTCCGCCTCACGGAGCCATACGCCAAAACTTCATCTTGATTTATTCTATCATTCAAGTTTATTGTGAACTTTCATTCTAGTCGCTCATGATTGAAAAATCTAGATTTGTGTGGTTTTATCAAAATAACCATCCCTAAGGAGTATTTGTCTTAACTGGGGTTCCACTTGTGAATTTGACATGAAAAGTGCAGTAATCTGCTCCACTAGCTGGGAGTGAACTAAACCAAACAAACACTGGCATTGTGTTGATTTTCTGACACTGATTTAAATGAACACTTTTTTTGCTCTGTGGATTTTGCTGTGTGCAACTCTAACGTCATGTCGACAGCATGTGAACCGCTGTTCAGATGATATCAGTTCAAAGGGATCATGATTCATGTCTCAGTATTGTTGTGATATTGAAGCTATGTTTTGGTGGAAGGTGTGGATGGATGTATAGAAGTCACTGTATCAGCCTGACAGATGAACACATTCAAGCTAGATCTTCTGCTCTATATGACCTGCTGATGGATGGACAGAACCTGTTCCACTTCCAGTGTCTGTCCAGTGTTGGGACCTTTCAAACCATTAGAAACGTTTACATGTGTCAGTCCACAGTGATGCTAAAAGAGTGAGCCAATTTCCAAAACACTGTATAAGCATTTTGAAAAGAACAAGTGAAGTTTGTCCTTCAAGATCTCTGACTGTTTAAAGAGGACGTGAAACATTTGATCATGTGACTCTCGTTCATTTGATCATGTGACTCTAGTTCATTTGATCATGTGACTCTAGTTCATTTGATCATGTGACTAGTTCATTTGATCATGTGACTCTAGTTCATTTGATCATGTGACTCTAGTTCATTTGATCATGTGACTCTAGTTCATTTGATCATGTGACTCTAGTTCATTTGATCATGTGACTAGTTCATTTCATCATGTGACTCTAGTTCATTTCATCATGTGACTATAGTTCATTTCATCATGTGACTCTAGTTCATTTCATCATGTGACTCTAGTTCATTTCATCATGTGACTCTAGTTCATTTGCATTTCGCCTCAGACAACACGGGACACGGCTTTCAAGTGTGAAATGTACCTACCTACATTTGCTAGAAATAAACAACATTTCAGATTTTTCGCCAACTTGGGCGCTGTTTGATGATGTCACTAGGTTGACCGTACAAAAATCTTACAGCAAGCAAGGCATAATGTGTGTTTGAGCTTGACGTCTTTGTGCTCTGGGTCACTGGTTTAATGTCGTATGGGTCATTGGCATTGGGTCGTATGGGTCATTGTGGGGGGAGGGTTGGCACATTCCCTCTGCCCTCAAACCACTATATGACTGGCAGACAGGTGGGCCATCCAGATCCAACATCACTGGGCTATTATTAAACCACTTTTGCACTCAAAGCTATAACTTACGTATGTTTGGTACAGTAACTGTGGAGGTTTGTGTTGGGAGATAAAGCTATAACTTATGTTTGGTACAGTAACTGTGGAGGTTTGTGTTGGGAGATAAAGCTATAACTTATGTTTGGTACAGTAACTGTGGGGGTTTGTGTTGGGAGATAAAGCTATAACTTATGTTTGGTACAGTAACTGTGGAGGTTTGTGTTGGGAGATAAAGCTATAACTTATGTTTGGTACAGTAACTGTGGAGGTTTGTGTTGGGAGATAAAGCTATAACTTATGTTTGCTACAGTAACTGTGGAGGTTTGTGTTGGGAGATAAAGCTATAACTTATGTTTGGTACAGTAACTGTGGAGGTTTGTGTTGGGAGATAAAGCTATAACTTATGTTTGGTACAGTAACTGTGGAGGTTTGTGTTGGGAGATAAAGCTATAACTTATGTTTGGTACAGTAACTGTGGGGGTTTGTGTTGGGAGATAAAGCTATAACTTATGTTTGGTACAGTAGCTGTGGGGGTTTGTGTTGGGAGATAAAGCCATAACTTATGTTTGGTACAGTAACTGTGGAGGTTTGTGTTGGGAGATAAAGCTATAACTTATGTTTGGTACAGTAACTGTGGAGGTTTGTGTTGGGAGATAAAGCCATAACTTATGTTTGGTACAGTAACTGTGGAGGTTTGTGTTGGGAGATAAAGCTATAACTTATGTTTGGTACAGTAACTGTGGAGGTTTGTTGGGAGATAAAGCTATAACTTATGTTTGGTACAGTAACTGTGGAGGTTTGTGTTGGGAGATAAAGCTATAACTTATGTTTGGTACAGTAGCTGTGGGCGCTTTGTGTTGGGAGATTTGTGTGTCCACGTCTTAAAAGGAGGCGCGTTATTTATTAGTAATACTTAATGTATTATTAAATGTCTTTCCTGTTTCCTGGCCGGAGTTTTATACCTAAGAACAGTGAGGACACTTTGGCCAATCCTCACTTTCTCACACAACTTCAAAGAGCCGTTTGAAGGTTGAGGTTGAAGGTAGACTTGGGTTTAGGTTAGGGTAAGGGCTAGGTATTTAGTTGTGATGGTTAAGGTTAGGGGCTAGGAATGCATTAAGTCAATGAATGTCCTCATTAAGATAGTTGTACGTGTGTGTGTGTGTGTGTGTGTGTGTGTGTGTGTGTGTGTGTGTGTGTGTGTGTGTGTGTGTGTGTGTGTGTGTGTGTGTGTGTGTGTGTGCGCGTGATGTTATGGCACTCATGTATGAATGTGTGTGTGGGTGTGTGTCAGTCTGCAATACGAACACAGTTTGACCTTATAAACACAACAACACTATACTATCTATTTGTGTGTGTGCGCGTACGTGTGTGTGTGTGTGTGTGTGTGCACGTGTGTGTGTGCTGTGCTGTACAGGTGTGTGATAAAGGTGGCTAAGGAGTGGACAGGTGTGTGTGTGTGTGTGTGTGTGTGTGTGTGTGTGTGTGTGTGCGCTATGAACTGTCAACCTTGCAGGCAGACTATTTTTACACTGGTAGTGACTCAGAATGCTTGTAATTGAGGACATAGTTAGGACGTGTGTACATACAGCAGCTTATTCACAGTGGCACATACATAGCAAATGTCACTAGAAGGAGAAGAGAGCAGAACACAAAACCAAACATTGTTTACTGTTCTGTTGCCCTTTTTTGTTTCCAGTTACTTTATTTGTATTTATTTGCTGTATTTTCTCTTTTCTGACAGTTGTATTTGATGCAAAGCACTTTTTCCATTTTGAAAGGTGCTGCTTTGCTCATCAAGTTTATTAGTTTGATTATCGTGAATCTTTTTTATGGGCAGAGTAAGCCTTATTTAAAAAATGGGGTCTTAAAGGAACACTCCGCCCATTTTCAACCAGCTTTGTATCATTAGAACATCAGTAGTATATCAGAAAACTGTAAACCGTTTTGAAGTCTGTCATTTAATTTGACAGTTATTGAGTGTTAAAGTGTGGACCAGTGACATCACTGGTCCACACTAACTCAAATTAATAACACATTAACTCAAATCAACTCTCAATAACTGTCAAACTATTCATCATTCATCTAGTTTGACAGTTATTGAGAGTTGATTTGAGTTAATGAGTTATTAATTTGAGTTAGTGTGGACCAGTGATGTCACTGGTCCACACTTTAACACTCAAAAACTGTCAAATTAAATGACAGACTTCAAAACAGTTTACAGTTTTCTGATATACAGTTTTCTGATATACTACTGATGTTCTAATAATACAAAGCTGGTTGAAAATGGGCAGAGTGTTCCTTTAAGAAGAGCAAGATCGAAACTAAACTAAACTAAACTAAAAAAAAACAGCATCGAAAAAATATTTTCTTTAAACCCGCATTCTTTTTACGTTTTGGTCCCAGTGAAATGTTCTATTGTCTCTCTCGATTATAGCGTTAGCTGAACGTTTGGTTTGAACCACCTTTTTTATAAGCATTTTACGAAATGTCTATGGAAATAAATGGCGGATGAAAATCTCTGGTACAGTGCTGAAGCAGGAAGTAGGCGGTCAGTTTGCCTCTCTATAAGATTTATACAATTGATTACTTTTTTCTTTTTTGCTGCAAAGTCCAAATGTTCACATATTCTGACTCTAGCTTCTTGTAGATCATTAAAAAATACCCAGAATCTCAAAACCCTGAGAGTAAAGAAAGATTGGGATTATGCATAGGAATAGATGGAGAATTGTAAGACATGTTTGCTCTAAGCCAGTAGTGTAGCTTTCCAGTCAAATCACACATTGTTTGTTTGTGATGTCATACCCACTGATGATGTGTGTTTGTGATGTCATACCACTGATGATGTGGATGACGTGGCATCATGAGTTGACATGAGTTAAGTCACAACCCCCAAAAAAAGTGCGCCCATGGCGCATCGCCCCCAGGGTCTCCACCCTAGAAATGTGCGTGGCGAGATCTCTAGTTTCACTCATTAGTCCCGCCCCTCTCTGCCTGAAGGTGGCAATCAAGCTGCGACAGCGTCCTGTACAGTTATAATTACCATTCTCATTAGCTGAAGTCTGATGTCTTTTGTGTCCGAGCACCAAGAATGGGTTCAGATAGACCCTCACACACTGTCCTAATGGTCAGGTCAGGTGACGCATCACAGTACAGTGTGTGACCAATTCAACTGGTGGGAACGGAGAGAGGGAGAGAGGGAGAGAGGGAGAGAGGGAGAGAGGGAGAGAGGGAGAGAGGGAGGGGGAGAGAGAGGGAGAGAGAGAGAGAGAGAGAGAGAGAGAGAGAGAGAGAGAGAGAGAGAGAGAGAGAGAGAGAGAGAGAGAGAGAGAGAGAGAGAGAGAGAGAGAGAGAGAGAGAGGGAGGGAGGGAGGGAGGGAGGGAGGGAGGGAGGGAGGGAGAGAGAGGGAGGGAGGGAGCAGCGGGACAGGAAGCCGGTCAGATCAGACGGGGGCGACCATTTTGTTGTGTGCGCCCTCTGTGGTGATAATGATGTCATGGGTGAACACACACGCACATTCCCAGTCGGGACGTCCTATGGGGAGACATCAGCCTAGCAGGCACCATGTTAGCAGGCACAGAATGGACAGAACGGATAGACTGACAGGTTTGTGTCCGTTGCATGTACAAGTCCTACTTGTACAGCAGGTGGCGGTAAGCACCTTGAAGGTGTCCGCGACCCGCCTATAAACCGAAGGAAGAAGAAAGCTGGCGTTAGCTAGCTGTTAGCTCTGTGCGCTACGTTACTTATTATGGCAATAAAATGCCACTGAATGACCAGATTGATGTACTTATGTACTTGTCGGCTGTTTCCATGAAGCCACCAGCTTTGATATCTGTTGGCTCGTTGTTGATATTTACAACGGTAAAATAACATGACGTTATAGCAATGCGGACAACCCGCTCAGCCATTTCTGCTGTGAGAACGCCTCCTCGACTCTGATTGGCTAAACGGACGGTGACTATCTGACCATCCGTTCATCCGATACGTCCATCCAGAAAAGGTTCAGCCCTCTTGAACTTTCTGTCCATCACATATGCACATTTGCTAGAGACGTAGCTTCATCAGTGCTGCACGGACAGACGGACAGCTGTGTTGAGAATGAATGGAAGTGAACAGAGAAATGAACGCAGACGGACAGACAGCAGGGATGAGTGTGGCCCCGCCCCCTTAGCCTCCGTCTCAGAATGAAGGAAGTGACACGTTCATAATTTAAATGAAATATGTGCAGAAAAAGGTGACACGTGAACAGGACCAAAATGCCCCTTAAAGGTCAAAGGTCACTGCAGTTATTGAACAAGGCCGTTTTAAAGATCTACTTTGCTCAGCGCTGCCCCTCTGAGGCCGGCAGCAGCAACTGCAGGCAGTGTCGTCGTCGTGTCAGCTCTTTGACGGGCAGCCGTTCGGATGAGGTGTGTGTGTGTGTGTGTGTGTGTGTGTGTGTGTGTGTGTGTGTGTGTGTGTGTGTGTGTGTGTGTGTGTGTGTGTGTGTGTGTGTGTGCGTGCGTGCGTGCGTGCGCGTGCGTGCGTGTGTGTGTGGGTCAGCAGCCCTGGTTCCCCCTCGGGGGGCGGTGTAGCTATGGCAGGCATTCAGCTGGGCAGCCGTGACCTCATTTTTAACAAGAAGGACCTGAAAAAGGCCCCGGTCAGCCAGACTGACAGGTGTGGAGAGACAGAGAGGAGGGGAGGGGGGGGGGGGGGTCACCGGGAAAGAGGGTGACTTCATCTATCGACCCCCACAGCCGTTACAACAAGCCCATGAGGTGAGATAACACAGCCGTTACAACAAGCCCATGAGGTGAGATAACAGAGTGTAACACAGCCGTTACAACAAGCCCATGAGGTGAGATATTACAACAAGCCCATGAGGTGAGATAACAGAGTGTAACACACAACAAGCCCATGAGGTGAGATAACAGAGTGTAACACATGTAGTGCAACATCAACAATAGCTTGAGTTGTTATGGGGATTGTAGTCATGACTGATGGATTGTAGGCAATTGTTTTCTTCCCTCGGCTTCATTCACATTCAGCGTTCAGGGCCAATCAATTAGTGGAACGTGTAACTTAATTAGAAGCCTTGATTTCGCTAAACTGCCAGTTCAAAACTCTGCTGTGATGTCAGAGTCAACACTGCTCATCATCTTCCCCGTGCTGTGATGTCAGAGTGAACACTGCTCATCATCTTCCTCATGCTGTGATGTCAGAGTGATGTCAGAGTGAACACTGCTCATCATCTTCCTCATGCTGTGATGTCAGAGTGAACACTGCTCATCATCTTCCTCATGCTGTGATGTCAGAGTGAACACTGCTCATCATCTTCCTCATGCTGTGATGTCAGAAGTGAACACTGCTCATCATCTTCCTCATGCTGTGATGTCAGAGTGAACACTGCTCATCATCTTCCCCATGCTGTGATGTCAGAGTGATGTCAGAGTGAACACTGCTCATCATCTTTCCCGTGCTGTGATGTCAGAGTGATGTCAGAGTGAACACTGCTCATCATCTTCCCCGCACTTTCTCAAGTTGATCATGCTTTTATAATATTCCACTTCAATCCATTCCTTCCTCCTTCCTCCTCTCTCTCTCGCTCTCTCTCTCTCTCCCTCCGTCTTGGACTCTTACACTTCACCTCAGGAATCCTGCCCCCTCAGCTGTCCCGCGGTGTCCGCTAGCTAGCCGCCCAATTTAGCCTCTGGCCCCGCCCCCCTGTCCCCCCTCCCCCTCCCCCACCCCCCATGCTCGTCTCCTCCCTGGCTGGCCCCGGTGTGTGTGTGTGTGTGTGTGTGTGTGTGTGTGTGTGTTGTGTGTGTGTGTGTGTGTGTGTGTGTGTGTGTGTGTGTGTGTGTGTGTGTGTGTGTGCCGGATTAGGAGCCTGTCTAAATTTGGTCATGCGTGGCAAAGGAGAGAGCACCTGCTGGGACCCCGGCTCGTGGGACCGGCTCCCCTCCAGCCCTTACATCAAATTACACCCGGGCCTGGGCATTCCTCTCTCTCTCTCTCTCTCTCTCTCTCTCTCTCTCTCTCTCTCTGTCTCTCTCTCTCTCTGTCTCTCTCTCCTCTCTGTCTCTCTCTCTCTCTCTCTGTCTCTCTCTCTCTCTCTCTCTCTCTCTCTCTGTCTCTCTCTCTCTCTCTCTCTCTCTCTCTGTCTCTGTCTCTCTTTCACTTTCACTTTCAAATGATCACATTCAGTTAATGCTTTGACGTGGCCGTGTGTCAGCAGCATAGACATGTATAAATAATATGGACGTAGCTACCATGATGTCCCCCATTGATTTTTGGACTTGTGTTTTGAAGCCTCGAAGGTGGCATTGTCACCGTCACCATCTTGGTTATTTGGAGCCAGAAGTGAATTTGGATGAGAAGAGCTGCTATTGGTCCGTGATCGGCGAGCTGCACGATCACTGGACAGGCCACCTGTCAATCACGTCCTAAAACATAGTCTGCTTTGTCATCTGTTTTATAGCCTAGATAGACTAGACGACTTTGAAATCTTAACTGATTATTAAAAGACTGGGGAGTTTATACTACACAACTTTTTCATTACGATTGTTTATCACAACTGAAAAACTCAATGAAATGCATTACACCCAACTGTGCGCCCAGCAAACTCACGTCTTTCAAGTTAGAAGACGGTATCGTCTTGAACCCACAACACAAATAACCCAGCAAACTGACGTGACCATACTAACCATATGGCTAGTTAGTTTCCAAAATAAAATCACTGCATGACTCACTACGGGTTGAAATTGACTTTTCGAAGCCACAACATTACGTTAATTTAAAACAGGTTTCTATGCAAATGTGTTCTTTATTTCCTCTTTGGTACTTGGGGTATTTCGGATCGCACGCACAAAACGGTTGCAATGGTATATCTTTATTTTGAAATTTGTAACGGGAAGTTTCGGTTTTATTCTTTCTGACTTAACCGTGAGCAACCGGTATACTAGCGTCTTTGATGCTTCCCTATTATTCACGTGTACTTTGGTATCAGAAATATCTATTGTAAATATATCATAACTCAGTTGAAAAGTAGTGCCATTTCCCCATTCACTTCCATGTAGCCGGACATTTTGCATCCAGTGGAGTTGCCCCCTGCAGGCCATTCAATAGAATACAGTTTTTACATTACTTCTGCATTGGCCTCACAGACGGAGCGAGCAGCTAGAAGCTAGCAGCTAGCAGCCAGGGAGCTAGGAGCTAGCAGCTAGGAGCTAGCAGCTAGGAGCTAGCAGCTAGGAGCTAGGAGCTAGCCCACTGGTCAAAAGACGAAGGATATTGAGGCGTTTTGCGCAGCTTTGCAATTTTCATGTCTCACTCTTTGCCCACCAGTCATTGTCTTTGTCTCTCTCTCTCTCTCTCTCTCTCTCTCTCTCTCTCTCTCTCTCTCTCTCTCTCTCTGCCGATCAGCCGATAATGTAGTCTCTCTTTCTCCCAATCCACTGCACCATCTCTCTGTTAATGCCCTCTTTTTTCACACCTCCAATTATCTCTCTCTCACTGATCGATGGTCTCTCTCCCTCACTCCCTCTCTCTCTCTCTCTCACTGATCGATGGTCTCTCTCCCTCGCTCCCTCTCTCTCTCTCTCCCTCTCACTGATCGATGGTCTCTCTCCCTCACTCCCTCTCTCTCTCTCCCTCTCACTGATCGATGGTCTCTCTCCCTCACTCCCTCTCTCTCTCTCCCTCTCACTGATCGATGGTCTCTCTCCCTCACTCCCTCTCTCTCTCTCCCTCTCACTGATCGATGGTCTCTCTCCCTCACTCCCTCTCTCCCTCTCACTGATCGATGGTCTCTCTCCCTCACTCCCTCTCTCTCTCTCTCTCTCTCCCTCTCACTGATCGATGGTCTCTCTCCCTCACTCCCTCTCTCCCTCTCACTGATCGATGGTCTCTCTCCCTCGCTCCCTCTCTCTCTCTCTCCCTCTCACTGATCGATGGTCTCTCTCCCTCACTCCCTCTCTCCCTCTCACTGATCGATGGTCTCTCTCCCTCGCTCCCTCTCTCTCTCTCCCTCTCACTGATCGATGGTCTCTCTCCCTCGCTCCCTCTCTCTCCCTCTCACTGATCGATGGTCTCTCTCCCTCGCTCCCTCTCCCTCTCTCTCCCTCTCACTGATCGATGGTCTCTCTCCCTCGCTCCCTCTCCCTCTCTCTCCCTCTCACTGATCGATGGTCTCTCTCTCTCGCTCCCTCCCTCCCTCTCACTGATCGATGGTCTCTCTCCCTCGCTCCCTCCCTCTCTCTCCCCTCTCACTGATCGACGGTCTCTCTCCCTCGCTCCCTCTCTCTCCTCTCACTGATCGATGGTCTCTCTCCCTCGCTCCCTCTCTCTCTCTCTCCCTCTCACTGATCGATGGTCTCTCTCCCTCGCTCCCTCTCTCTCTCTCTCCCTCTCACTGATCGATGGTCTCTCTCCCTCGCTCCCTCTCCCTCTCTCTCCCTCTCACTGATCGATGGTCTCTCTCCCTCGCTCCCTCTCTCTCCCTCTCACTGATCGATGGTCTCTCCCTCGCTCCCTCCCTCTCTCCCTCTCACTGATCGACGGTCTCTCTCCCTCTATCTCTCTCTCTCTACTTTGTTGCTCGTCCACCCACATAGTTTTACAGTCAGTCAGACACACACACACACACAGTGCAAGTGCAGCAGATGACATAGTTTCATACTGTATTATACATGCATATGTGCACATGGCATGCACATGGTGTGTGTGTGTGTGCACACACACACACACACACACACACACACACAGATATAAATGTACACACGTGTAAACGCACACATACAGTGTGATTTCGAGATTCTATTATGCAATGTGCTGTAATGGAAAATAATAAATTCAATGCTAATTTATACATGTCTCTCTCTCCCTCTGTCTCTCTCTGTCTGTCCTCTCTCTCTCTCTCTTTCTATCTCTCTCTGTCTCTCTGTCTGTCTCTCTCTCTCTCTCTATCTCTCTCTCTATCTCTGTCTGTCTCTCTGTCTGTCTATCTCTCTATCTCTCTCTCTCCACCCACACCATCATCTGTAGTTAGTTATTCAGCTCATGCACTTATTCTGCTCCTATGCCCCCGCATCCTCCAAACTTTTTGCTTCAAATACCTCCCCACAAACACACACACACACGCACGCACGCACGCACGCACACACACACACACACACACACACACACACACACACACAGACACACACACAGACACACACAGACACACACACACACACACACACACAGACACACACAGACACACACACACACACACACACACACACACGTACACACGCACACACGCACACACACACACACACAGGCACGCACGCACACACACACACACACACACACACACACACACACGTACACACACATACACACAGTCAGTCAGACAGACACCTGACTGACTGTTTTTCATCCTCTCCAAGCTGTTCTGATGTGAAGGCTGATGCCTAAATGCTTGAAGTTGGTTTCTTAGACAGAATATCAACAGTGAAGTTGATCTTATGTGATTCATTTCCAAAGCCTTCACCTTCCCTGAAGCTACGCCAAAGCCACACTGAAGCCACGCTGAAGCACTTTCATTTGGGCGTCCTTGTTAACAGGCGAGAGCGTTCACACCAGCCACACGCCATGCCGTGCTGAAGCCGCGCTGAAGCCATCGTTCAGGATTCTGTTCTATTCTCCAAGCGTGCAGCGTGCTGAACCCGAGCTGCCAGGCAGGCATGAAGGCAATGCAAGTTGACAGAGGAAAAGAGAGTGCTTCTTGTGTGAGCGGTTTAGCATGACACTCTGTTTCTGTTCAGCTCAGCTTCAGCTCTGCTTCAGCGCCCAGTGTGAACAAAGGCCTATTTAGCCTAGTCTTTACTATTATTCTAAAATGTAAAAAATAGTCGAAAAAATTGTGAGAGAGAGAGAGAGAGAGAGAGAGAGAGAGAGAGAGAGCGAGCGAGCCACAGGATTATTGTGCAGAGGTAAAGTACAGTATTTTTCTGTCACTGTCAGTGTGTGTTAGGGGTGTCACGATACACTCAGTTCATGATACGATACGTATCACGATACTGGGTTCACGATAACGATACGATACGATTTTAACAATATTTTTTTTAACTTGAATAATGACAATATATGACTGGAAAAGTAGTATTTTATTTGAAATGCACAAATACAAAACATGCTGTTGTGGGAAATTGTTATTACAATAACAACTAGAAAAAACATGAGATTGGAGATAAGGCTTATCTTGAAATAGAATGAGTTACACCGTCACTTAGATTTACTTTGAACTAAAAGGTTTCTCAGCAGTATAAATTCTCATTATGCATCTTCAGTTTTTCTTCAAACTCAAACAACAAGACTTTTCTTAATCTATTTTTTATGCATCTTCAGTTTTTCCTGTCAAGTAAACAGTTTTGCCAGAAACTCAATTGAATGGTTTCTCTCCTGTATAACTTCTCATGTGTCTCTTCAGAGACTTGTTCAACTGAACTACTTTCCACACATTGAACTTCAAGACGTTTCTTTGTCTATTTTTGAAAAAAAAAAAAAAAAAAAATTGCGATATGAGATTTCATCTCAACGATACATATCGTGACGTTTTACTATCGCGAAATTTCGTGGGACGATATATTGTGACACCCCTAGTGTGTGTGAATGGAAGTCAGGATGACTGACTCTGACGCTGTCTGCAGAGTGTCCACACTGCCAGCTGTCTCATCCATTTCTTTCTCCCTTTCTCTCCACTTCCCCTCTCCCCCCCCCCTCTCTCTCTCACCCCCTCTCTCTCTCACCCCCTCTCCCCCCCCCTCTCTCTCTCACCCCCTCTCTCTCACCCCCTCTCTCTCTCACCCCCTCTCTCTCACCCCCTCCCCCCCCCCCTCTCTCTCTCACCCCCTCTCCCCCCCCCCTCTCTCTCTCACCCCCTCTCTCTCACCCCCTCTCCCCCCCCCCTCTCTCTCTCACCCCCTCTCTCTCACCCCCTCTCTCTCACCCCCTCTCTCTCACCCCCTCTCTCTCTCACCCCCTCTCTCTCTCACCCCCTCTCTCTCACCCCCTCTCTCTCTCACCCCCTCTCTCTCTCACCCCCTCTCTCTCACCCCCTCTCTCTCTCACCCCCTCTCTCTCACCCCCTCTCTCTCTCACCCCCTCTCTCTCTCACCCCCTCTCTCTCACCCCCTCTCTCTCTCACCCCCTCTCTCTCACCCCCTCTCCCCCCCCCCCTCTCTCTCTCTCACCCCCTCTCTCTCACCCCCCTCTCCCCCCCCCTCTCTCTCACCCCCTCTCTCTCACCCCCTCTCTCTCTCACCCCCTCTCTCTCACCCCCTCTCCCCCCCCCTCTCTCTCTCACCCCCTCTCTCTCACCCCCTCTCTCTCTCACCCCCTCTCTCTCTCACCCCCTCTCTCTCACCCCCTCTCTCTCTCTCACCCCCTCTCTCTCACCCCCTCTCCCCCCCCCCCCTCTCTCTCTCTCACCCCCTCTCTCTCACCCCCTCTCCCCCCCCCTCTCTCTCTCACCCCCTCTCTCTCACCCCCTCTCTCTCTCACCCCCTCTCTCTCACCCCCTCTCCCCCCCCCTCTCTCTCTCACCCCCTCTCTCTCACCCCCTCTCTCCCCCCCCTATCTCTCTCTCCCCCTCTCTCTCTCTCTCAGACTTTCACAGCTTGGTGTAACTCCCACTTGAGGAAGGCTGGCACACAGATCGAGAACATTGAGGAGGATTTCAGAAATGGCCTCAAACTCATGCTGCTGCTGGAGGTCATATCAGGTGGAGCTCAGTAATGCGCACGCACACACACACACACACACGCGCACACACACACACACACACACACACACACACTCACTAACCCTAACCCTGTGTGCTAAAGGTGTGTGCTAAAGCTGTGTGTGCTAAAGCTGTGTGCTAAAGCTGTGTGTGCTAAAGCTGTGTGCTAAAGCTGTGTGTGCTAAAGCTGTGTGCTAAAGGTGTGTGTGCTAAAGCTGTGTGCTAAAGCTGTGTGCTAAAGGTGTGTGCTAAAGCTGTGTGCTAAAGCTGTGTGTGCTAAAGCTGTGTGTGCTAAAGCTGTGTGCTAAAGCTGTGTGTGCTAAAGCTGTGTGCTAAAGCTGTGTGCTAAAGCTGTGTGTGCTAAAGCTGTGTGCTAAAGCTGTGTGCTAAAGCTGTGTGTGCTAAAGCTGTGTGTGCTAAAGCTGTGTGCTAAAGCTGTGTGTGCTAAAGGTGTGTGTGCTAAAGGTGTGTGTGCTAAAGCTGTGTGTGCTAAAGCTGTGTGTGCTAAAGGTGTGTGTTCTAAAGCTGTATGCTAAAGGTGTGTGTGCTAATGCTGTGTGTGCTAAAGGTGTGTGTGCTAAAGCTGTGTGTGCTAAAGGTGTGTGTGCTAAAGCTGTGTGCTAAAGCTGTGTGTGTGCTAATGCTGTGTGTGCTAAAGGTGTGTGTACTAAAGCTGTGTGTGCTAAAGGTGTGTGTGCTAAAGCTGTATGCTAAAGGTGTGTGTGCTAAAGCTGTGTGCTAACGCTGTGTGCTAAAGCTGTGTGTGCTCTGCAGGTGAGAGGCTGCCCAAACCCGACAAAGGCAAGATGCGTTTCCACAAGATCGCCAACGTGAACAAAGCCCTGGACTTCATCTGCAGCAAGGGAGTCAAGCTGGTGTCTATTGGTGCTGAAGGTGAGCATCCAGGACAGGAGTGACGCCTCTTCTCCTTATATCCTCTCTTTGATTAAACCACAGTCACATGGTAACCTGCTTTCCTTCAACCCGCTTTGTATCAATACAATAGATGAAGATATATTGATCGTTGTCATAGCAACAGTACAGTAGAAAATATATGGACTCTATGCAGAGAAGTACCATCATTACACTTTACAATGAGATGATTAGATTTTGATTGAAGGATTTGTCTTGTAGAAAACACCATTTTATACCATTTTGTTTTATTGAGTCATAATTTATTAGATAAGAACCAATTCTGAAGTGCATTAAAATCCATTTGAAGAGCACTTTGAGTATCAGCTAAACTAGGCTGAGAGCTATAAATAACAGTATCGTCTGCATATAGGCTACTGTAGATAGAAGCAGAGCCATAGAGATATATGGGTCTCATCATCTCCATTCACTCCAATGGACCTTTTTTTCTACCTTGCAAATGTTCAATAATTCCAGGAAGTAAAGGTTCTGGATGAAGCAGCGCTGTCGGGTTGCAGCAGAATAGACCGTTTGTGATGTACTTTGAAAGGGTCGTTTAAAGGATCAAATTGTATATTATCAGCATTATTTTATGCATCCAAACGTACTTCCTGGAACTAGACACTGATCAAAACCAAACTGAAACGGGCTTTGGAGGGTGAAACCGTTCCTCCTCTCAAAGCACAGATGGTCTCGCTGCGTCTGTCTGTTAGCCGTCTCCAGACGCTCGCAGGTCAGGAAGTGGTTCAGACTGCAGGTGGGTTCAGACAGACGCAGGTCAGGAAGTGGTTCAGACTGCAGGCGGGTTCAGACAGACGCAGGTCAGGAAGTGGTTCAGACTGCAGGTGGGTTCAGACAGACGCAGGTCAGGAAGTGGTTCAGACTGCAGGCGGGTTCAGACAGACAGGTCAGGAAGTGGTTCAGACTGCAGGCGGGTTCAGACAGACGCAGGTCAGGAAGTGGTTCAAACTGCAGGCGGGTTCAGACAAACAGGTCAGGAAGTGGTTCAGACTGCACGCGGGTTCAGACAGACAGGTCAGGAAGTGGTTCAGACTGCAGGCGGGTTCAGACAGACACAGGTCAGGAAGTGGTTCAGACTGCAGGCGGGTTCAGACAAACAGGTCAGGAAGTGGTTCAGACTGCAGGCGGGTTCAGACAGACAGGTCAGGAAGTGGTTCAGACTGCAGGCGGGTTCAGACAGATGCAGGTCAGGAAGTGGTTCAGACTGCAGGCGGGTTCAGACAGACAGGTCAGGAAGTGGTTCAGACTGCAGGTGGGTTCAGACAGACACAGGTCAGGAAGTGGTTCAGACTGCAGGCGGGTTCAGACAGACAGGTCAGGAAGTGGTTCAGACTGCAGGTGGGTTCAGACAGACACAGGTCAGTAAGTGGTTCAGACTGCAGGTGGGTTCAGACAGACAGGTCAGGAAGTGGTTCAGACTGCAGGTGGGTTCAGACAGACACAGGTCAGGAAGTGGTTCAGACTGCAGGCGGGTTCAGACAGACAGGTCAGGAAGTGGTTCAGACTGCAGGTGGGTTCAGACAGACACAGGTCAGGAAGTGGTTCAGACTGCAGGCGGGTTTAGACAGACAGGTCAGGAAGTGGTTCAGACTGCAGGCGGGTTCAGACAAACAGGTCAGGAAGTGGTTCAGACTGCAGGCGGGTTCAGACAGACAGGTCAGGAAGTGGTTCAGACTGCAGGCGGGTTCAGACAGATGCAGGTCAGGAAGTGGTTCAGACTGCAGGCGGGTTCAGACAGACAGGTCAGGAAGTGGTTCAGACTGCAGGTGGGTTCAGACAGACACAGGTCAGGAAGTGGTTCAGACTGCAGGCGGGTTCAGACAGACAGGTCAGGAAGTGGTTCAGACTGCAGGTGGGTTCAGACAGACACAGGTCAGTAAGTGGTTCAGACTGCAGGTGGGTTCAGACAGACAGGTCAGGAAGTGGTTCAGACTGCAGGTGGGTTCAGACAGACACAGGTCAGGAAGTGGTTCAGACTGCAGGCGGGTTCAGACAGACAGGTCAGGAAGTGGTTCAGACTGCAGGTGGGTTCAGACAGACACAGGTCAGGAAGTGGTTCAGACTGCAGGCGGGTTTAGACAGACACAGGTCAGGAAGTGGTTCAGACTGCAGGCGGGTTCAGACAGACAGGTCAGGAAGTGGTTCAGACTGCTGGTGGGTTCAGACAGACACAGGTCAGGAAGTGGTTCAGACTGCAGGCGGGTTTAGACAGACGCAGGTCAGGAAGTGGTTCAGACTGCAGGCGGGTTTAGACAGACGCAGGTCAGGAAGTGGTTCAGACTGCAGGTGGGTTTAGACAGACGCAGGTCAGGAAGTGGTTCAGACTGCAGGCGGGTTTAGACAGACGCAGGTCAGGAAGTGGTTCAGACTGCAGGTGGGTTCAGACAGACGGGCTGAGAGGGGAATCTCTCCAGGACTTTATTCAACCTGCTTTGATGATTCAGAACTCTTCAGAACACTTCAGCTTGTTTCAACAGCAGACTCACTTCACTCTTCTAGGCCTCATATATTCCTGCCTTCAGGCTTGTGTGCGTTGTCTGTTACCATTAGTACTGATGTGTGTGTGTGCGTGTGTGTGTGTGTGTGTGTGCGTGTGTGTGCGTGTGTGTGCGCGTGTGTCTGTGTGTCTGTGTGTCTGTGTGTGTGTGTGTGTGTGTGTGTGTGTGTGTCTGTGTCTGTGTCTGTCTGTGTGTGTGTGTGTGTGTGTATGTGTGTGCGTGCGTGTGTGTGCGCGTGTGTCTGTGTGTGTGTGTGTGTGTCTGTGTGTGTGTGTGTGTCTGTGTGTGTGTGTGTGTCTGTGTGTCTGTGTCTGTGTGTGTGTGTTGGTTTTTGCAGAAATCTGTGACGGTAACGTGAAGATGACCCTTGGTATGATCTGGACCATCATCCTGCGCTTTGCCATCCAGGACATCTCCGTTGAAGGTGCGTGCGTGTGTGTGTGTGCGTGTGTGTGTGCGTGTATGTGCGTGTGTGTGTGTGTGTGTGTGTGTGTGGGAAATGCATGGGCATTATAAAATGCTTTACAAAGCATAAAGACAGTAAGAAGAATGGATCACATAGTCACTATACTGAATAAGAACAAATAATTACACATGTGGTGAACTTTCAGAAGACAGTTAACAAACTGACAAATGTTAAAATCTCTTTTTTGGTGAAAACTGCACTAATACAATTCCATTCACAGTTGCTGACAATGTTCTCAGTAGCTTTCTTTCAAATCCCTCATATCTCCTTCACACCCGTACACAGTATCAGCCAAAACCACAGAAGAAGAAGAAATCAATATACTGTAAATAAGGAAGAATCTGTTCACGCACGCACACGCACACACACACACACACGCACACACACACACACACACACACACACACACACACACACACACACACACACACACACACACGAGCACACTCACAGTATATCGCAGAAATATAATATAGTAAATTTCACACTTGGAGGGACCAACAGTACAAATGCCACACAACAATACACACATTCAAATTATACATGCCTCATATTTAGATGTACAGTTAGCTACACATGAAACACACATCAGTGAACACACAGATACACACACACACACACACACACACACACACACACACACACACACACACACACACACACACACACACACACACACTGCTCTCAGGTCAGTAAGCTTCACTGAGGACTATTCACCTTATGTAGCCACGCCCATTTGACCCGGTTCTGTGGCCGTCCTACGACTTCCGGCTAAAAATAATAATAAAATAAAATAAAAAATGGCTGCGCTGCTCCAATATCATCTAACTCTGAATTAACTAATAATTTAGCCAATTGTATGTAACATACCAAATAAAAGCAAACGGCAATGTCTAAGAATGCAACGCCATGTAACTGGCTCGTTAAGTCTCGCATTCCAGGGAATTACGTTAACGTCTGCGGGTCTTTATTAATGTTAATGGCTCGCGCTGCCTCAGAGGAGAGAAAACTATCTGAAGCTTTCTTTGTTGGAGTCCAGGTATGTTTTACAAGAAAGTGCTCGTCATTGTCGACGATAACGTTATCTGACCTGGCTAACAGTGGATACTCCGCTTGCTTGCTGTGTACCGAGCTCAAAGTAGTAGGCTACGTTAGACGACTCTCTTCTTCATGACGTTCTTTCATATTTGGTGCCGTGACCGCCGGAAGTGTTAGACGGACCCGGAAGAATTTGGCCCACTGTAAGGTCTGAACATAAGGTGAATATTGTGTGATTTATTGCAACATACAATAAATCATATCTGCATTTGATACGTTTCCTGTCGTCCAACACGTTTCCCTGAACTTCCTGTCGTTTTGCCCTTTACCCAATCACACAAGCTGATTAATGATCCATTCTCTCACAAAGACTAAACTCCTCCTCTCACACTAAACTCCTCCTCTCACAAAGACTAAACTCCTCCTCTCACACTAAACTCCTCCTCTCACACTAAACTCCTCCTCTCACACTCAACTCCTCCTCTCACACTAAACTCCTCCTCTCACACTAAACTCCTCCTCTCACACTCAAATCTGTCAGAATCTCTGTGTTTCTCTTCACCTCTCTTTCCCTCCATATCGTCTTCTCACCATCCCCCAAAAAGAACATGGCTGCCTTCCTGTTTCAAGTCAAGTGTTGTGATATCTCTCTGTCCCTCTCTGCCTCCTCCAGAGACGTCTGCTAAGGAGGGCCTGCTGCTGTGGTGCCAGAGGAAGACCGCCCCCTACAGGAACGTCAACGTGCAGAACTTCCACATCAGGTGCGTCCACAAAGCCACCCAAACTGCACTGCTTTACCTCCTTACGTTTTCCTTTTTCCTCTTGAATTTAATGCTTTTTTTCTTTTCTATTTCCCCCTCCCCTCTGCTCTCTCCCTCCCTCCCCTCTACTCTCTCCCTCCCTCCCCTCTACTCTCTCCCTCCCTCCTCTCTACTCTCTCCCTCCCTCCCCTCTGCTCTCTCCCTCCCTCCTCTCTACTCTCTCCCTCCCTCCCCTCTGCTACCTACCTGCCTCTCCTCACACTCTCACGGCTCATCTGCTCCTCCATTTGCCGCCTACCTACACGTTTTTTCGGTCCTCCCCTGCTCTCCTCTCCACCGCTTCCTCTCCTCTCCTCCTCTCTACCCCTCTCTTCCTATCCTGCTGTCCTCCTCTCCTCTCCTCCTCCCCTCCTCTCCTCTCCTCTCCTCTCCTCTCCTCTCCTCTCCTCTCCTCTCCTCTCCTCTCCTCCTCTCCTCTCCTCCTCCCCTCCTCCCCTCCTCTCCTCTCCTCTCCTCCCCTCCTCCTCTCCTCTCCTCCTCCCCTCCTCCCCTCCTCTCCTCTCCTCTCCTCTCCTCTCCTCCCCTCCTCCTCTCCTCTCTCCTCTCCTCTCCTCTCCTCCCCTCTCCTCTCCTCCTCCTCTCCTCTCCTCCTCCCCTCCTCCCCTCCTCTCCTCTCCTCTCCTCCCCTCCTCCTCTCCTCTCCTCTCCTCCCCTCCTCCTCTCCTCTCCTCTCCTCTCCTCTCCTCCTCCCCTCCTCCCCTCCTCTCCTCTCCTCTCCTCCCCTCCTCCTCTCCTCTCCTCTCCTCTCCTCCCCTCCTCCTCTCCTCTCCTCTCCTCTCCTCTCCTCTCCTCTCCTCCCCTCCTCCTCTCCTCTCCTCTCCTCTCCTCTCCTCTCCTCTCCTCTCCTCCCCTCCTCCTCTCCTCTCCTCTCCTCCCCTCCTCCTCTCCTCCCCTCCTCCTCTCCTCTCCTCTCCCCTCCTCTCCTCTCCTCTCCTCCCCTCCTCCTCTCCTCTCCTCTCCTCTCCTCCTCTCCTCTCCTCTCCTCTCCTCTCCCTCCCTCTCCTCTCCTGTCCTCTCCTCCCCTCCTCTCCTCTCCTCTGGTTGGATGACTCAGTTGGAAGGACGGCCTGGCTCTGTGCGCCCTCATCCACAGACACAGACCCGACCTCATTGACTACTCCAAACTGAGAAAGGTGCCCTGTTTCTTCCTCTGCCTCATGTCCTGTCTCCACTCTGAGATCATGTCCTGTCTCCACTCTGAGATCATGTCCGTCTCCACTCTGAGATCATGTCCTGTCTCCACTCTGAGATCAGTGTGGTGGTTTGCTCGTCCTCAGCCTGACGATCCTTTCTGTGCTCTTATCTTTCATAACACCTCCCTTAGTTCATGCCTTCTTCTCCACCTTTCATGCAATAGTTTAGTGTTTCACAACAGAGGATGAAGTGTCCTCGTGTCAATGTCCAAGTTCAAGTTGTAGCTTGACAGTGGCTTGTGTTGGCAGTATTAGGATATGATGAAAAGAGGAAGATCAATCTATTGGTATGATTAGGATATAATACATTAAGTACATATTATTAGTATTGTGTGTAGGGATGATAGTATATCAATATCAACATTGTTGGATTACAGCTGCCGATAGATAATACAGTAGTTTGTGCCACTTTTCTAATTATATATGAATTTCACTGTTTTTAATGATAATTGTTTTTATTTGCTTTAATACTCACTACATACATACTTTAATTTTTGAAGCATAAATGCGATCACCCAAAATCTCCAGCTGCAAAAAGCATAAGAAAATTGTGTTCATTTGTGAAGATGATCTTGCTGAACACAAAGGTGATACACTTTTAACCACAGATCTTATTTCAGGCATATAACCAAAAACCCAGATGATTTCCAGACGAGGCAACCAGGCGATGCTAACCTCAGAGTTTTAGTACTTTACATCGGCAAACCAATATTTAGCCGGGATATTAAGACACGTCTTTGTTGTGGATTGTGGACACTTGCTTGGTATAATGATGATATCTGGGTCAGGTTGGTGTCATGTGGTAAAATGCGGATGTCGTGTCTGTGCGCAGGATGACCCCATGGGTAACCTGAACACCGCCTTCGAGGTGGCTGAGAAGTTCCTGGACATCCCCAAGATGCTGGACGCTGAAGGTGAGGAGGCGGAGACCGCTTTCTCCCAAATTGATTTACAGACTGTGAGAACACAGCAGAGCCAGAACCTCTCCTCTTTGTCCTGGTGGCATCAGCCCAGAAATGCACTGAAAGCATTTTAAAAGCACCTCATTCAAATAATCTACCGACGCAGGGATGACCCTGACCTGAAAAACGGAACTATTTTGTAAGCAAAGGTCCTAAAGTGACTCGTAACTTTAACAGCAGCCTTCACTGAGCTTCACTTCATGCCAACAATCATTTTGTACGAAACATTTTCTTTTCAAACGGAGGAAAAAAAGTCTTCATCATATTAAAAACGTCAGAAACTGATGCAGTGTGTATCTGAGACACGTATGGACTTTCATATGAAGACTGTTCAACACGTTCTCACTCCGACCACGTAGCATATTGACGCTTTGTCCCGTCCCTTATGCGCCACTTGTTACTAACATGGTACCCTTGAGCGACCCATGAAACGACTTGGGCTTTCCGACTAAACTCAATGCAAACCCATAGAAGTCAACTTTGACGCTTATGGCAACTGCGCCCCCATCATCCTAACTGCTCGCCCATTAGTCAACTGCTCGCCCATTAGCGTCTGGGGGGAGGTTAGGTTTAGGCGTGGGATGTGGGAGAGGTTAGGTTTAGGGTCTGGGGGAGGTTAGGTTTAGGCATGGGGTGGGAGAGGTTAGGGTTAGGGTCTGGGAGAGGTTAGGTTTAGGCATGGGGTGGGAGAGGTTAGGTTTAGGGTTAGGGTCTGGGAGAGGTTACTGTAGCTCCTCCAGACGTTAATGGGGGAGCAGTTAGGCTAATGGGGGAGCAGTTGCCATAAGCGTCAAAGATTACTTCCATGGGTTTGCATTGAGTTTAGTTGGAAAGCCCAAGTCGTTTCATGTGTCGCTCAAGGGTACCATGTTAGTAACAAGCGACGCACAAGGGACGGGACAAAGCGTCAATATGCTACGCGCTCGGAGTGAGAACGGGTTGGACTGTTTCTCCCCCGGACACTCTGCGATGTTGACGGTGTGTTTCTTTCTCCCCTCAGATATTGTGAACACTCCCAAGCCCGACGAGAAGGCCATCATGACCTACGTGTCCTGCTTCTATCACGCCTTTGCCGGCGCTGAGCAGGTCAGACGCTGCCTCATGATTGGCTGTTAGACTGATCGGAAAGAAACCAATGTAATAATTATCTGATTGATTAATTGATATGGTCTTGAGTAGCGTATGGCTTATTTTCTACTATCATTTGCTTTGGATAAAATGCTATATGCTAATATGGTGTTACTTTTTAAATGATTGAAGCAACTGGCACAGAAAATACTGTCAATATGATTTAACAACAGTCCAGATTAATTAATATGACAGATGCACATATTATCTCTGTATTTATTCACAGACTGATTTCATTCCAGTAAAAGTAAATGTATATTAATTAATTTCTCTCTCTCTCTCCCTCTCTCTTCCTCTCTCTCTCCCCCTCACAGGCCGAGACAGCTGCCAACCGTATCTGCAAGGTTCTGGCTGTCAACCAGGAGAACGAGAAACTGATGGAGGAGTATGAGAAGCTGGCCAGTGAGGTGAGAAGAATGCTCTGTCTCACACATCATCCTCCACTGCACAAACACTCTCTGTTTCCAAAAACCTACACAACACTAACTCATCCTCTGCTGCACAAACACTCTCTGTTTCCACAAACCTACACAACACTAACTCATCCTCTGCTGCACAAACACTCTCTGTTTCCACAAACCTACACAACACTAACTCATCCTCCACTGCACAAACACTCTCTGTTTCCACAAACCTACACAACACTAACTCATCCTCCACTGCACAAACACTCTCTGTTTCCACAAACCTACACAACACTAACTCATCCTCTGCTGCACAAACACTCTCTGTTTCCACAAACCTACACAACACTAACTCATCCTCTGCTGCACAAACACTCTCTGTTTCCACAAACCTACACAACACTAACTCATCCTCTGCTGCACAAACACTCTCTGTTTCCACAAACCTACACAACACTAACTCATCCTCTGCGGCACAAACACTCTCTGTTTCCAAAAACCTACACAACACTAACTCATCCTCTGCTGCACAAACACTCTCTGTTTCCACAAACCTACACAACACTAACTCATCCTCTGCTGCACAAACACTCTCTGTTTCCACAAACCTACACTACACTAACTCATCCTCTGCTGCACAAACACTCTCTGTTTCCACAAACCTACACACAACACTAACTCATCCTCTGCTGCACAAACACTCTCTGTTTCCACAAACCTACACACAACACTAACTCATCCTCCACTGCACAAACACTCTCTGTTTCCACAAACCTACACAACACTAACTCATCCTCTGCTGCACAAACACTCTCTGTTTCC
Organism: Poromitra crassiceps; assembly: GCF_964638095.1. Classification (NCBI taxonomy): domain Eukaryota; kingdom Metazoa; phylum Chordata; class Actinopteri; order Beryciformes; family Melamphaidae; genus Poromitra; species Poromitra crassiceps. Next base: position 57,874,531 of record NC_139628.1, on the reverse strand, counting down.
ACAAACCTACACAACACTAACTCATCCTCTGCTGCACAAACACTCTCTGTTTCCACAAACCTACACAACACTAACTCATCCTCTGCTGCACAAACACTCTCTGTTTCCACAAACCTACACAACACTAACTCATCCTCTGCTGCACAAACACTCTCTGTTTCCACAAACCTACACAACACTAACTCATCCTCTGCTGCACAAACACTCTCTGTTTCCACAAACCTACACAACACTAACTCATCCTCTGCTGCACAAACACTCTCTGTTTCCACAAACCTACACAACACTAACTCATCCTCTGCTGCACAAACACTCTCTGTTTCCACAAACCTACACAACACTAACTCATCCTCTGCTGCACAAACACTCTCTGTTTCCACAAACCTACACAACACTAACTCATCCTCCACTGCACAAACACTCTCTGTTTCCACAAACCTACACAACACTAACTCATCCTCCACTGCACAAACACTCTCTGTTTCCACAAACCTACACAACACTAACTCATCCTCTGCTGCACAAACACTCTCTGTTTCCACAAACCTACACACAACACTAATTCAGACTTCCTCTCACCTCATTGCTCCACACACTGATTTTTAGACAGCCGATCTCTCTTAATTACTAAAACAAGCAGCAAAGAAAAGTGTAGAAATGAAGACAATATAAGCAAACACACCAGTGAGCACAGATGTACAATGTCTAGTTTATATCATATATAAATGTGTCATATTATCGTTGTGTCATATTATTACAGTACATTTTCAGGGGTCTAATAGAAGACAGCCTTAAGGTCCTTACACATCAAGAGCGATGCGAATATACGGCACGAAATTGCGATGCGAGTTTTGACCCACCTGTCAATCACAGCCACAGATGTGTACACGTCGGAAGCGAATTTCTGAAAAATCGACCATCGTTCGAAAAATTAAACGCCGCAATAACGCTCAGCGAAACTTCGCCGTTGGTATGCACGGTTGCATTGACTGATATAGGTTCGGAAAATATTATTGACGTGCGAATTAATCGCACGAAAAGAACGCTCCCGATGTGTGAGGAACTTTACACTTGAGGACTACGGATACAAATGAGCTTTTAGCTAAATCCGACATATTCTCTGTATAGGTAACTGTTCATTAATGTGTCCGGTCCTGACCAAATAAACTAATAAAGTAAAGAAAATAGGAAACAATTATCTAATTATTATGCAATTATGCCACACATTCTTCAGTTTCATTGGAAGTTCATTCAGTGAGCAACACTTTTTTCCCCCTATTTGTTGAAGGTAAATACAAGTATATCAAGTATATGATTTTTCCTTCTGTGATTTTGATCATCTAACAAAACTGGTTTCAATTCTAAAATTCAAAATCGCCATTAATTGGCGATAAATGAATGAAGACAAATCCTTCATTTCCGTGACCTGTTGAACACCGTGCCAACCTGTTTGAGTCATCCTGACCTCTAAGTGTAAAAACACTTTTCATAGCAGAACTCATCCTGAAGACTTTTACCGACACAAGGTCGTGCTGTTAGTGGAAAGGGGGAAATGGTGCAACTCTGTTACAGGACAGAAGTGCAAACACATGAACATACTGTATATAATACTGCAATATAAAAATGACCGAAATGCTTCTTTATGTACCTGACAAATTCCTCATAGGGTGTAACTTGCATACTGTGGCAATAAAAGTGATTCTGGTTCTGGTCCTGATTCTGATTGTGACTTCTCTTCACTCGGCCTCTGTAGCTGCTGGAGTGGATCCGTCGCACCATCCCCTGGCTGGAGAACCGTGCAGCAGAGCAGACCATGCGGGCCATGCAGCAGAAGCTGGAGGACTTCAGAGACTACCGCCGTGTCCACAAGCCTCCACGCGTCCAGGAGAAGTGTCAGCTGGAGATCAACTTCAACACTCTGCAGACCAAGCTGAGGCTCAGCAACAGGCCCGCGTTCATGCCCTCTGAGGGGAAGATGGTGTCGGTGAGCAGCGCTCTCTCTGTGTTTGGCTGCACTAAACTTACATTGAGAACACTCATTATAAACTCATTGTAAACTCCCCCGTCCAGGACAGTTTAAATCCCCTGTGACTGTAATGACAAGCCCCCCCCCCTCTCTCTCCCTCCTCCAGTACAGTAAGCAGTTTAAATCCCCTGTGAATCCCCTCACTGGTGAAAACTAGACTAAAAATGTTAGGAAGAGACGAATTGGGAAGAGATCCAATCAGAAGACAAGAAGAAGTTAAACATCTGTGTCTGTATTGCACATTCGAACCTTAAAACAATTCCAGAATAACAGATTAATATATATCTTTACAATAAGTTTGGATTGTGTAATGACTGTAATGACAAGCCCCCCTCTCTCTCCCCTCCAGGACATTAAACAGTTGAAATCCCCTGTGACTGTAATGATAAGCCCCCCCCCCCTCTCATCCCTCCAGGACATTAAGCAGTTTAAACCCCATGTGACTGTAATGATAAGCCCTCCCCCCCTCTCATCCCTCCAGGACATTAAACAGTTTAAACCCCATGTGACTGTAATGATAAGCCCTCCCCCCCTCTCATCCCTCCAGGACATTAAACAGTTTAAACCCCATGTGACTGTAATGATAAGCCCCCCCCCCCCTCTCATCCCTCCAGGACATTAAGCAGTTTAAACCCCATGTGACTGTAATGATAAGCCCTCCCCCCCTCTCATCCCTCCAGGACATTAAGCAGTTTAAACCCCATGTGACTGTAATGATAAGCCCCCCCCCCCTCTCATCCCTCCAGGACATTAAGCAGTTTAAACCCCATGTGACTGTAATGATAAGCCCCCCCCCCCTCATCCCTCCAGGACATTAAGCAGTTTAAACCCCATGTGACTGTAATGATAAGCCCCCCCCCCCTCATCCCTCCAGGACATTAAGCAGTTTAAACCCCATGTGACTGTAATGATAAGCCCCCCCCCCTCTCATCCCTCCAGGACATTAAGCAGTTTAAACCCCATGTGACTGTAATGATAAGCCCCCCCCCCCTCTCATCCCTCCAGGACATTAAGCAGTTTAAACCCCATGTGACTGTAATGATAAGCCCTCCCCCCCTCTCATCCCTCCAGGACATTAAGCAGTTTAAACCCCATGTGACTGTAATGATAAGCCCTCCCCCCCTCTCATCCCTCCAGGACATTAAACAGTTTAAACCCCATGTGACTGTAATGATAAGCCCTCCCCCCCTCTCATCCCTCCAGGACATTAAGCAGTTTAAACCCCATGTGACTGTAATGATAAGCCCTCCCCCCCTCTCATCCCTCCAGGACATTAAGCAGTTTAAACCCCATGTGACTGTAATGATAAGCCCTCCCCCCCTCTCATCCCTCCAGGACATTAAACAGTTTAAACCCCATGTGACTGTAATGATAAGCCCCCCCCCCCTCTCATCCCTCCAGGACATTAAGCAGTTTAAACCCCATGTGACTGTAATGATAAGCCCTCCCCCCCTCTCATCCCTCCAGGACATTAAGCAGTTTAAACCCCATGTGACTGTAATGATAAGCCCCCCCCCCTCTCATCCCTCCAGGACATTAAGCAGTTTAAACCCCATGTGACTGTAATGATAAGCCCCCCCCCCCTCATCCCTCTAGGACATTAAGCAGTTGAAATCCCCTGTGGCTGTAATGACAAGCCCCCCCCCCCCCCCCCCCTCTCTCTCCCCTCCAGGACATTGCTAACGCGTGGAAGGGTCTGGAGCAGGTGGAGAAGGGCTATGAGGAGTGGCTGCTGACGGAGATCCGCCGCCTGGAGAGACTGGACCATCTGGCAGAGAAGTTCAAGCAGAAGTGCTCTCTGCACGAGAGCTGGACCTCAGGTAGGCAGGGGAAGGGGCGTGGACTTCACATACAACACCAAGTCAAGTCCATGTCATTAATTTGAAGTCTCAAATCTAAATAGAAAAGTCAGAACAAATCAACAGTCCAGTCAATTAATTAAATATGTTGAATAAAACTAAATATCTTGGACTTTTCAATGCAATACGATTTTACATACGAGAAAAAAAAACTTGGTAAGAGCATCGTGAGTTTGATTTCTATAATCGGTTTCAGCGCCAATAAATTCAGTCGTTCCAAACAAATTCAGAAAACAGAATTTAAATCCAGACTTCTGCTGGAAGACATCTCATCACTTTCGAGTTATTTACACAAACACAATAAGATTTCAAGTCGAGACTTTGGAAAACTTTTCAAGTCATCAAAGTGCAAGTCAAGTCTGTTCATGCATCAAGTCAAGTGTGTTCATGCATCAAGTCAAGTGTGTTCATGCATCAAGTCAAGTCTGTTCATGCATCAAGTCAAGTCTGTTCATGCATCAAGTCAAGTCTCAAGCAAATTAAATTGTGACTTGAGTCTGACTCGAGTCCAAGTCATGTGCTTGGAGTCCCCACCTCTGGGTTAGGGTTAACCCACCTCTGGGTTAGGGTTAGGGTTAACCCACCTCTGGGTTAGGGTTAACCCACCTCTGCATCACAGTGTTGTTTTTGAAGGAGAGGCTCAGTAAGAACCACCTGGGTTCAGTCAGGTGGATCGGCTCTAAATTGCCCGTAGGTATGAAAGACAGCGTGAATAATAATAGTATGCTTATCTGCGTTTGCCCTGTGATGGCTGCCCAGTGCATGCTGGGATAGCTTCCAGTCCCCCGTGACCCTGAAAAAGGAGATACCGGGTAAAGGAGGAACAATTTGGAATTAAAGCACAAAAAGCCTACAGGCGAAATGTCTTTTCAGTTTGCCAAGCTCCATATATATTTTATTTTGAAAAGTTTAAAACACATCCATCAAGATATCCTTTTTTCAATATTTTGTTCTTGAAGGAAAGATTAAAGAAAGGGATATAGATACAGTCGGTCTGTGTGGGAACGCCCACAAAGTTTTACTACGGCTGGCACGCGAGTGGGGTAAAACCCCTCATATGTAAGTAAGTAAGTACATTTTATTTGTATAGCACTTCTCACAGAGAAAACTCACAAAGTGCTTCACAGGCGTTTACTGCGGTTGTTGAATCCCCGATCCTGTCTGCCTGGGCTGGGCTAGCAGCTAAATGCTAACTATGCTGAATGGGGAGAACTGGAGGACTTACCCCACCCTGACCACTATGACGAGACATCGACTGTATCTATTGGAGGTTTTCTGTTTTAAAATCTGGACTTTGACCTTGTGCAGCCTGTCGCTTGCTCGTCTCTCCTCCAATTTTAAATGCCTCTCTCCGCACTACGCCGTCTTAATAAGGAACAAAATGCCATAAAATAGTCATAAAAATAAATACTTGATAAAATCATGATCATAAAATTATATAGATGGATCAAATTCTATAGCGTGATTTATGGAGATGTTAAATAGATAGTAAAATGTGATAGCGAGTCAGAGAAAGGGAGGAAGACAAAAGATCAGAGGACAGACTGACATTAAAGTTGGAAGCTCATAACCTTTTTTCTTGACCAAAAATGATCTCGATACACAATATATCACAGTAATTATTGATAGGATGAAAATCTTAAAAACATCAGTAATCTAATGTAACTTTTAATTTAAGACTGTAGAAGAGACAGAATATTTCACATACAAAAAAAGCTGGTTGAGCTTATAACGTGCAAATTCGCAATAGCTGCGACCCGATATGTGAATTTCCTGAATGCACTTTTTGTGGTGACATCAACCACTACATTTGTGATGTCATCCACTCCATTTGTGATGTCACCCTCTCCCATTGTGAAACCCCGCCCCCTCGCCCCCCTTTTAGCTGATCTGGCACACACTTGACCTCCATGCCAAATTTCAGCCTCGCTGCTGGTTGCAGCTAAAAACTGTAAGGAAACATCTTAAACATTTTGTTTTTCAGAATATAGAATATACAAACTTAAAACAGCCCCAAAAAAAAGGTATACATAGACCAATTTAATGATTTCAATTCCAAATTCCAATTCGTATTTTTACATTTCCATTGTTGGAAGCTAATCTTGATTTTCCACTGTGAGAAATCTCCGTCTAAATGCCGCCACTCAAGCAAACCTCTGTGTGTGTGTGTGTGTCTGTGCGTGTCTGTGCGTGTGTCTGTGCGTGTGTGTGTGTGTGTGTGTGTGTGTGTGTGTGTCTTTGTGTGTGTGTGTGTGCGTGTGTGTGTGTGTGTGTGTGTGTGTCTTTGTGGGCGTGTGCGTCTGTGTGTGTGCGTGCGTGTTGCAGGTAAGGAGGAGCTGCTGTCCCAGAAGGACTACGAGTCGGCCTCCCTGATGGAGATCCGGGCTCTGATGAGGAAGCACGAGGCCTTCGAGAGCGACCTGGCTGCACACCAGGACCGAGTGGAGCAGATCGCTGCCATCGCCCAGGAGCTCAAGTGAGGAGGGAGGAGGGAGGAGGGAGGAGGGAGGAGGGGAGAGAGAACTGATGGTAGAAGAGAGAAGGAGCAGCGGAGGGAGAACTGGCACAAACTTACCTTCATTTTTAAGCCGATGTCATAGTTTTTCCACATTTTAGAAAAATAGTAAAGACGTCAAAACTGTGAACGAAACATTTGAAGGAAATAACACAAATGGAATGAGGCAAAAAGTTAAACAAATGAAAACTTTCTTTTAGATTCTTCAAAGTAGCCGCTCTTTGCCTTGATGGAATGCAAAGACTTTGGAAAGAAATTCATAGATAGATTTCAATCATTTAAGCAAAAGCCTTTAGATCAAAATGCTTTAGAGAAGGAAGAATATATTCAATCAGGTGTGTGCAGACTTTTGACTGGTACAGTAGTGCATATCACTGCTATAATTGGAGAGCTGTATGTCCGTCTGTTCAGAGTTGAGGAGCGAGGCTAAGTGGTAGGAGTATAAGTAGGACTAGTTACTAGTACACTACTTGATTGCGAGCGTGAGTTAGCAAATGCCTTCACACTCACATAGACAGAGTGTCTGACATCACTGATGATGTCATACAGTTCTACATACATCACTGATGACAAGAAAGCGGCTCGAGCCAGAGAAACAATGGTTGAGCGTGCGAAGCTAAACGCATGAGTTGACATGAGTTTGGTCACACCCGCCAAAAAAGTGCGCCCATGGCACATCATGTCCAGAGTCTCCACCCTAGAAATGAGCACGTGAAGCGTCATGTCATGTCATCATTGTCGAGTGGTGGCCAGTGGTGACTGATGATGTCATATTAGTAAACAAACACAATACGTCAACTGAGCACGCAAATGACCCTGACTGATGATGTCATACCCACTGATCATGTCATGTCCCGCAATCATGGAGTGGGCCATTGGTGACTAATGATGTCATATACCCACTGATGATGTCCCACTGATGATGGCAAAGACATTGTGCCATTGTCAGTGGCATTGTGTCATCATCAGTGATGTCATATACCATGACAGACACTGATGATGATGTCTGCACCACTTCTCACCTGGGTGTGATTTTTAAGAGAAATGTTATATTATTCATAAGTATTTTACATTAAACTCATCTTATGACTATTGATGTGACGCTACGCTACATACTTACACTAAGTCCAATTCCTCCTATGTAATCTGATTACCTCCTGTGGCAATAAAACTGATCCTGATTCATTATATCAAAATGATGTTGGCAATAATCCCAATAGTATTTTTCATACTGGCACAGGTCTAATCACTGGTAAGGAGCGCTAGAGGATAGGAGCATAATGAGAAGGCAGTTAGTTCACTAATGTAAGGAGGATGGAAGGAGAGATGAGGAGACAGAAAGAAAGAAGAGAGATGATGTCAGATGAAGGCAGACAGAAGCTGGAGGCGGATGGATGGTGGAGCCGTGGGAGGAGAGGAGGGGAGCAGACATAAGCTGGAGGTGGATGGTGGTGGAGCCGTGGGAGGAGAGGAGGGGAGCAGACAGAAGCTGGAGGTGGATGGTGGTGGAGCCGTGGGAGGAGAGGAGGGGAGCAGACAGAAGCTGGAGGTGGATGGGTGGTGGAGCCGTGGGAGGAGAGGAGGGGAGAGGAGCAGACAGAAGCTGGAGGTAGATGGTGGTGGAGCCGTGGGAGGAGAGGAGAGGAGCAGAGATGATGTCAGATGAAGGCAGACAGAAGCTGGAGGCGGATGGTGGTGGAGCCGTGGGAGGAGAGGAGGGGAGCAGACAGAAGCTGGAGGTGGATGGTGGAGCCGTGGGAGGAGAGATGATGTCAGATGAAGGCAGACAGAAGCTGGAGGTGGATGGTGGTGGAGCCGTGGGAGGAGAGGAGAGGAGCAGAGATGATGTCAGATGAAGGCAGACAGAAGCTGGAGGTGGATGGTGGTGGAGCCGTGGGAGGAGAGGAGTGGAGCAGACAGAAGCTGGAGGTGGATGGTGGTGGAGCCGTGGGAGGAGAGGAGAGGAGCAGACAGAAGCTGGAGGTGGATGGTGGTGGAGCCGTGGGAGGAGAGGAGAGGAGCAGACAGAAGCTGGAGGTGGATGGTGGAGGAGCCGTGAGAGGAGAGGAGGGAGCGGTTGAAGTACGAGCGGCAGCAGAGACGTGAGGCGGCTGTGATTAAAGTGAAGAACAAAAGACAGAAACAGACGAGTGAAGAGCATGTTAATGAGAGGAAGGGAGGAGATGAAAGGACGCGTCGTCCAGGAGCACAAACCTCTGATCTCCCTCATCTCCATTCCTTGCCACTCTCCAGGGTTTATTGATTCTTTTCCACAAGAGCAGATACTGACTGTTTTGATTTCATGGATGATAATATGGCTACGATGTAACATTACCGGTAAGTGTTTCATTTAATTTCAAAAACATAGATTACTGCATCCTCAAAAGCACTGCTCTTGAGATCAGTGGTTCTCAACGTGGGATCCGGGGACCACCAGGGGTCCTTGAGGGGGTTCCAGGGGGAACCAAACATTTTTTTTTACGGTCTACGGTTTGAAAGTTTAATACAGACACAGATTTAACTGTTTAACTATTTCTTCTTCTCTTCTGATCGGATCTCTTCCCAATTCGTCCCTCCTTAACATTTTCGTTTGGTTTTTATTCTTTGACGAAAATGTCAATGTTCCTCAGTTTTTGTCATCACAACGTTGCTTTGAATAGCTGCAGGACCAGCAGCAGCTCTCTCTATAAGGCACTCTGTTGGTTGGTTGGTCCCCAAATGGTAAATGGACTGCATTTATAATATATACAGTATATATCGCTTTTATCCAAAGCGCTTTACAATGTGCCTACATTCACCCATTCACACACCGATGGCGGCCAGCTGCCACACAGGGTGCTGGCACAGCCATCGGGAGCAATTTGGGGTTCAGTATCTTGCCCAAGGTCACTTCGACATGCGGAGCCGGGGATCGAACCACCGACCTCTTTTATCCAAAGCGATTAGTGGTCAACCCGCTCTACCTCCTGAGCCACAGCCGCCCCAGAAAAAGTGCATTTAGGAAATTTGCATATCTGGTCACAGCTATTGCGAATTTGCGCTTGTTTAGTTAACGTCTCGTTTTCATCTGCGAAAATAGGTCGTTGACAAACATTTTTCGTCATAATTTTCATCGACACTGGTCTTAACCTATTTGGAGAGCCAGATAGGGCGATAAGTCAATTTGGTACACTTTTCTGTGATTGCCAACATATCCCATTGCCTGCCCCTATCTGGTTTGTCTTGATCCAGTAAAACCCACCCATCTGGTACTCCAAATTTAAACCAATACTAAGAATTATTTGCAAGTATGACTTGGCCTAGCTATATCTGTTCAACAGAGCTGACACCATCCAAACAGGCTAAAAATGATGGCAGCTTTATTGAAATTGAGAACTGACAGCAGTTGTAGTGTCTGCACATTATCATTAGACTAGATGTTGCTGAACAATGTGGAGTAGAGGATCGATCACACAGACTTGTGGGCACGAGGGGGTTGGTGGTGGGCTAACAGAGCATTTGTAACATTTCAACATCTCCACATTCAACAATTCAGCTGCTAACAGATGTTCAACCAGAGCATCTTTGGAGTAAAGCTGGAAACTAGAAGCTACGTCAGCCTCGACTTGGAGCGTTGCCGCCGACGGTACCTAGACCTAGACCTGAAACGTCAGCTTGAGGGAGAAGACAAGGGACGTTTTAGTTCACACCTCACCGAAGTTGGTGTGGCCTGTCTCCTTGGCGTGCTTGCGAGCTTCCTTCTGTCCCACCAGGCCTGTCTGGCACTTGATGCAGCGCAGCGAAAAGCCGTTAACGTCCGTAAACTGCCGCTTGCGCCGCTCCTCGTCCGCCAGCTGGAGGGCCTGGGCCAGGACGACGTGGTCCGCCGTGGAGAACACAGTCTGGGGTGGGACGTTGGAGCCGGGCGTCTCTCTCTGCAGCGGGTCGTAGTGGATGCCGTCGTAGATGAGCAGCACGCGATTGCGGTAGCCGGCGTCCTGCCCGAAGAGGTCCACTCGTACCGTCTGCGTGTCCACCACGCAGATCTCACACTGGTAAAACTTGGACAGGATGGCCACCTCGATGGCTCCGCCCCACGTGTCGTCACGTTTGATCCAGGCGCAGTACTCGTCGTTGGGCTTCCCCAGCACCGCGTCGGAGTAGGTGGCCGGGTCGCTCGCCACCAGCAGGGCGATGAGGCCTCGCATCTCAGGAGCACAGGCGGGGACGTACAGGCCGCCCTCCACCACGTAGCACACGCTGCTGAAGAGGCAGGAGTTGTCTGCCGGGACCGCTCGACGCGTCACCACCGGAGAGGCTTCCAGCCGCGGTGCTTTAGTCAAAGCCTTGGGTTTGTTCTTCTCTTCCTCCACGATGAGGGTGTCTCCTGATTTAATGGGGTAGTCCTTGAGATGAGCATGTCCATTCAGTAGATCCAGGCTGAGGGGAGGGTACCCAACCATGATCTTCTGCACGTTGCAGGGGATTCCAGTCACCTTCTCCACACAGCTCTTCAGCTCGTGCACACAGGACTCACGAGTCAAGCCTTGCATTATGTGCGTGCCGTTTTTGGTCTGACAACGAAGCCGCAACATCGTGTCTGAGTTAACTGCAGCCCTGCCTTTTTTAACAAAAAAAATAAATAAATGTATGACATCATCAGTGATTGACATCACTGTAGTGACCTGGCCTCCAGGTCGAGCCGTGACATGATTGGTGATTTATGACCTCATCACTGTCTGTGGCATCAGAACTGTATGAGATCATTGGGGATTTATGACCTCATCAGTTTGTGGCATCAGTGATTTCTGACGTGTTATATATGACATCCCTATAGTAGTTACCTGGCCACCAGGCTGAGCCGTCTAGAATTGTATGGTTGGTGCATTGGTGATTTATTGACCTCATCACTGTCTGTGACATCATAATCACTGTCTGTGACATCATGGTCATAATATGACATCACTATAGTAAGTGACCTGGCCACCAGAGGGAGTCATCTAGAACTGTATGACAAACATCAGTGATTTATGACCTCATCACCGTCCCTGACATAATCACTTTTTTTTTGACATCACCTGTGATAGGACTTCACTATAGTAGTGACCAGGCCAAGCCATCTAGAACTGTATGACATCATCAGTGACCTGGCCTCTTTCTTTCATTCGTGGGCAGACAGACACTCTTATAGACGCCCTGGGTCCTAGTGTCCACACTGTAAAAATAGACCAATGAATAAATCAATACACATTCTTCCTCATCACACCCCAATAAATCATCAAATTATTTATGCAACAAATAAATCTGACACGGTGAAAAAGCACCATCATAAAAATGCATAATTAATGCATAGCTTATCCAGGTTGTCCACATCATCTTTTTGCTTCTGCTGCTCATCTTCACTGACGGCTGCCTCTCGGTGTTTGGTGCTGATGAAGAAGCACGTTCTTGCCCCGCTGTGTGGGGTCTCAGCCACTAGGGCCATTTGACCGTGCCACATATCCTCTTCTGGCCTGGAAATGGTTTGAGCAGCTGTCGGAGCTGCTTGTCTCGGTCGTTCACACAGCCCAAGTACGTGTTGGTGGTGAAAGATGAACTGTCCACCGTGTCGGGGTTGATGTCCTCTCTGTAGACGGGCCCGTCGTTCCACATGAGGTCAAAGCCACCCACCCTCTTCTCCCTGCCGGTCAGCCTTCCCTCCATGTCCACAATGTGCAGCACGTCGTCCAGCATCTGACACTTCATCTCAAAGTCCTCCTCGCTGGTGGCCGTGAGCGACGGAGAGCCGTTCACCTCGATCAGCCACGGCTTGAGGTTCTGGTCCAGGAGAATGTCGTAGCCGTAGAGCTCAAAGCAGTGCTTGTCGTTGATGATGACGCGTTGCACACTCTGCAGGCTGCGCACAAAGATGTTGTCCATGTCCTGGAAGAGGGTCTCCACCGCCTCGGTGCCGTGTTTGGCGGTCAGGTATCTGCGGAGCTGCTGCATCTGCCACTTGCATCCCTCAGGGTCGTAGTTGGGCGCCGTCTTCTGAACGGCGATATTGGTGAGGTGCACGTACTGGTCGTCAATGCTGCTCAGCGAGAAGCGCGTGCTGGAGAAGCGGGCGAAGCCATCTCGATATAGCCAAGCCTTCAAAGGAATATACGATGTGACCAGCACATAAACTCTCAAATCAAATTTCCTGCCGCTGATCAGGTAGGGGTTCTCTATATAGCGCTGTGCCACATAGCTTTCCACTTGAGCTACCACGGCATCCTTCTGGTCGTGGTAGCTCTTCTGCTCCTCTGAGCGGCTGCCGTCCCTTTTCCAATCCATGATGTCCTTCAGCTTCCTGAAGAGGAAGATGCCCTTCCCCTGAGCGCCGTTCACCGGTTTCATGATCCAGGTGCTGCGAGGAGTTCTTTTGAACTCCTCCACGAAGAGGTGATACTCGCTGGGCAGCGCAAAGGTGCAGGGGAAAAAGTCACACTTGGCCGCCTCCACGCGTCCAGCTTCCCTCTCCAGGGTTTTGCGATATCTTTTCAGGTTTTTCACCATGAGGTTTTTGCAGGTCAGCTCGGAGCGGTTGCGGAAGTGGTTAATTCTCGCGTGCTCCTCCATGTAGGAATGGTCAAAGTTCTCCCGCAGCCAGGCCACATCGCACCAGTTGAAGTCCCAGTCGCCGTCATCCTTGACTTCGACCCAGCCTGGTCTCTGGCGCAGGACGGCCTGAATGGTTTTGACTAAGAAGCAACATCTGTAGCGCACGCTACTCCTCGCCTCCCTCTCGCCTCTTTTCTGATCACGTGGACCTTTATATCCAGGCGTCTTATTCTTTAACATAGTCGGTCACACCTTAGTTATAACACAACAACCAATCAATTAGGTTTAATTTAGACGTGTTATAAAGAAATAGCAGCTGGCTGGGATGTTCTCCAACCTCCCATTATATAGCCTCAGCCGGGAAGGATTTATGAAATCACTGATGATGTCACAATGTCTCGATGATAGGGGTGTCACAATATATCGTCCCACGAAATTTCGCGATAGTAAAACGTCACGATATGTATCGTTGAGATGAAATCTCATATCGTGAATTTTTTTTTTTTTTTTTTTTTTTTTTTTTTTTTTTTTTTTTTTTTTCCAAAAATAGACAAAGAAACGTCTTTGTTTGTTGAAGTTCAATGTGTGGAAAGTAGTTCAGTTGAACAAGTCTCTGAAGAGACACATGAGAAGTTATACAGGAGAGAAACCATTCAATTGAGTTTCTGGCAAAACTGTTTACTTGACAGGAAAAACTGAAGATGCATAAAAAATAGACTAAGAAAAGTCTTGTTGTTTGAGTTTGAAGAAAAACTGAAGATGCATAATGAGAATTTATATTGCTGAGAAACCTTTTAGTTCAAAGTAAATCTAAGTGACGGTGTAACTCATTCTATTTCAAGATAAGCCTTATCTCCAATCTCATGTTTTTTCTAGTTGTTATTGTAATAACAATTTCCCACAACAGCATATTTTGTATTTGTGCATTTCAAATAAAATACTACTTTTCCAGTCATATATTGTCATTATTCAAGTTTTAAAAAATATTGTTAAAATCGTATCGTATCGTATCGTTATCGTGAACCCAGTATCGTGATACGTATCGTATCGTGAACTGAGTGTATCGTGACACCCCTACTCGATGACATCATTAGCATATCAGCTCTATGATGTAACGACTGTTACATTATCCACACAAGACGGGGCATCTGGCTGGTAAATTGATTAGTTATGTTAGCTAGGTAGCCACATTAGCAAGCAAGCAAACTAACGTTATCTAACAGCCAGCTACTACGGTACCACGGCAGCTTGGATTTTCTGAACTGTAGGACATCAGTGACTTGTGTGTTACATGAAATACGTCAAATATAGAGCCAAAGTCACACCTACTTCCGGGTTAGGCATACGAATGGATTTCATCCACCATTTTATTTTCTATAGACATTTGGTAAAATGCCGGTGCAGCATGACATCAGTCATACTGTGCATGACATCAGTCATACTCACAGGACATACAGACATGACATCAGTCATACTCACAGGACATACAGACATGACATCAGTCATACTCACAGGACATACAGACATGACATCAGTCATACTCACAGGACATACAGACATGACATCAGTCATACTCACAGGACATACAGACATGACATCAGTCATACTCACAGGACATACAGACGGTGGGTGCTTGGCTACCAATTGACGATTGTGGGGTCCGTGCCATAACAGACGGACAGACACACAAAGTCAGTTATTGAAGTGGCTGCACCGTTTAAAAAAATTGTTTTTTTGTTTTTGTTTGTGTTGTTTTTGGTCCGAGCAAAAATATGTTCTGATTCTTTCTAAATATACTGTAACTGAGTCCAAATAAGTCCTACATCAATTACATCTGATGTCATTATCACTGATGACACTCACTGATGACACCTTCACCGATGACATCACAATTGCTCAGTGTAAGTGTGACGGACACTGATGATGACATCACAATTGCTCAAGTGACATCAAGGAACATCATCACTGATGACTCCCAACCCTGCTAAATCCATTGTTACATTTTCCATTCATGCCAGTAGTTTTTCAAATGGTTAAATTGATTTTTTTTAATAACTTTAACTTCAAAAACTAGATTTTAAATATCTATCTATCTATCTATCTATCTATCTATCTATCTATCTATCTATCTATGTGTGTACATATATGTATATATATATATGTGCATACTTTACATTAAATGTTGCATGCTCATGACTATAGATGACTAACAGTGTTGTGTGTCCCTCTCTCCTCCCAGTGAGCTGGACTACCATGATGCTGCCACAGTGAACGGTCGCTGCCAGGGCATCTGTGACCAGTGGGACAACCTGGGCACCCTGACCCAGAAGAGGAGGGACTCACTGGAGGTAGGTCCTGCTGCAACACACGCTTAGAGGAGGGACTCACTGGAGGTAGGTCCTGCTGCAACACACGCTTGTGCCTTAACAGGGTTAGGGTTATTTTGGCTGCCCGGCCTAAATCTGGCTCTGTCCAAAGTTGATTGACTGACTGACTGACCCTGAGGATGTATCCAATGGGAAGTATCCACGGCAGTGACATCATCAGCGATCAGAGCAGCAAGTATCCAATGATGCTGCCTGGCATACGGGTTTCGCCTAGTCTTTTTTTATGCTACTGCTCTTTCATCTTCATGACTAGATGGAGCTGTAAAATTCCATCTGATTTTTTTCCTATAAAATTGCTCCACTAAAACAGTCCCTAGAGAGTGGAATTAGATTTGGTAAAGAAGAAATCCAGGCAGCTGGCTGCCGGCCGAAATCTGGCTCTGGCTGAAGGTCGGAAGGCTGACTGACTCACAACCCTGAGGACAAAAATGACATCATCAGTGATGTCACCAGTAAACACAAATGCTGCCTGTCATAGACCATGTTTTGTTATTCAAGTAATAAAAAAAGGGTAAGAAGTTTCTAATTCCAAAATCCACTTCATAAGGTGTCGTCGGAGATAACTCAACTTATAACAAACAAAACAAATGGAGCAGAATGACATCATACGATGACATCATACGTAACTTACGGTTCATCTTCCCTGAGTTTCAAAGCAGCTCATCTGTCAGCACGTTTTAAATAATGAGTGTCAAAGCGTCTGACTCGTGTGTGTGTGTGTGTGTGTGTGTGTGTGTGTGTGTGTGTGTAACCCCGCCCCCCCCAGCGTGTGGAGAAGCTGTGGGAGACCATTGACCAGCTGTACCTGGAGTTCGCCAAGAGGGCGGCGCCCTTCAACAACTGGATGGATGGAGCCATGGAGGACCTGCAGGACATGTTCATCGTCCACAGCATCGAGGAGATCCAGGTACACACACTGTACACACAGCCGTCAACACACACAGGTACACACACTGTACACACAGCCGTCAACACACACAGGTACACACACTGCCCAGCCATCAACACACACAGGTACACACACTGTACACACAGCCGTCAACACACACAGGTACACACACTGTACACACAGCCGTCAACACACACAGATACACACACTGCCCAGCCGTCAACACACACAGGTACACACACTGTACACACAGCCGTCAACACACACAGGTACACACACTGTACACACAGCCGTCAACACACACAGGTACACACACTGTACACACAGCCGTCAACACACACAGCCGTAAACACACACAGATACACACACTGCCCAGCCGTCAACACACACAGGTACACACACTGTACACACAGCCGTCAACACACACAGGTACACACACTGTACACACAGCCGTCAACACACACAGCCGTAAACACACACAGGTACACACACTGCCCAGCCGTCAACACACACAGGTACACACACTGTACACACAGCCGTCAACACACACAGGTACACACACTGTACACACAGCCGTCAACACACACAGCCGTAAACACACACAGGTACACACACTGCCCAGCCATCAACACACACAGGTACACACACTGTACACACAGCCGTCAACACACACAGGTACACACACTGTACACACAGCCGTAAACACACACAGCCGTAAACACACACAGGTACACACACTGCCCAGCCATCAACACACACAGGTACACACATTGTACACACAGCCGTAAACACACACAGGTACACACACTGTACACACAGCCGTCAACACACACAGCCGTAAACACACACAGGTACACACACTGCCCAGCCATCAACACACACAGGTACACACACTGTACACACAGCCATCAACACACACAGGTACACACACTGCCCAGCCATCAACACACACAGGTACACACACTGTACACACAGCCATCAACACACACAGGTACACACACTGTACACACAGCCATCAACACACACAGGTACACACACTGCCCAGCCATCAACACACACAGGTACACACACTGTACACACAGCCATCAACACACACAGGTACACACACTGTAAACACAGCCATCAACACACACAGGTACACACACTGTACACACAGCCATCAACACACACAGGTACACACACTGCCCAGCCATCAACACACACAGGTACACACACTGTACACACAGCCATCAACACACACAGGTACACACACTGCCCAGCCATCAACACACACAGGTACACACACTGCCCAGCCATCAACACACACAGGTACACACACTGCCCAGCCATCAACACACACAGGTACACACACTGTAAACACAGCCATCAACACACACAGGTACACACACTGTACACACAGCCATCAACACACACAGGTACACACACTGTAAACACAGCCATCAACACACACAGGTACACACACTGTACACACAGCCATCAACACACACAGGTACACACACTGCCCAGCCATCAACACACACAGGTACACACACTGCCCAGCCATCAACACACACAGGTACACACACTGTACACACAGCCATCAACACACACAGGTACACACACTGTACACACAGCCATCAACACACACAGGTACACACACTGCCCAGCCATCAACACACACAGGTACACACACTGTACACACAGCCATCAACACACACAGGTACACACACTGTACACACAGCCATCAACACACACAGGTACACACACTGTACACACAGCCATCAACACACACAGGTACACACACTGTACACACAGCCATCAACACACACAGGTACACACACTGTAAACACAGCCATCAACACACACAGGTACACACACTGTACACACAGCCATCAACACACACAGGTACACACACTGCCCAGCCATCAACACACACAGGTACACACACTGTACACACAGCCATCAACACACACAGGTACACACACTGTACACACAGCCGTAAACACACACAGGTACACACACTGTAAACACAGCCGTCAACACACACAGGTACACACACTGTACACACAGCCATCAACACACACAGGTACACACACTGCCCAGCCGTAAACACACACAGGTGGCAGATCATCAGAGAAACTATGTATCAAGTCAAATGAAAAAGCTTTTCCTGGGGACATGGTACATTTCAAATAAGAGTTGAGATCAGATACATTCAGAATCACAATTAGTTTTATTTTATTTCAATAAGTTTGTACATAATTACATAGTTGCATAATTCGACCTGATACGGTATACAAATGACCTTTGAGCTCAACAGTCACGTGATATTCATTTTTCTCACATCACTTTTTGAAAAATCCTTATCTAAAGAGTTTTAAGCCTGGAAGCAAGCCAACCAGCAAATGTTTTATGGTCACGATTCTCTAATCGTGACCATAAAACATTTCATTCAGAGTTGAAAAAACACTGGGGAAAAGAAATGCTGGGTCCAAGAGTGTGTACATATTACATTAGTGTGTACATATTACATTAGAGTGTGTACATATTACATTAGTGTGTACATATTACATTAGTGTGTACATATTACATTAGTGTGTACATATTACATTAGAGTGTGTACATATTACATTAGAGTGTGTACATATTACATTAGTGTGTACATATTACATTAGTGTGTACATATTACATTAGTGTGTACATATTACATTAGAGTGTGTACATATTACATTAGTGTGTACATATTACATTAGTGTGTACATATTACATTAGTGTGTACATATTACATTAGGGAAATTCTCTTCCGGAACCGAGGTGTCACGTGACTGTTCAGCTCTATATAACACGATTAAGGATTTAAATGACAGAAACAGGACTCTTGGATGCTCACTGATGGAAGCTATGGAAGTCAGTAATAGAGTGAAAATCAAATATAACTTAAAACATATACAGATCTACATAATATTGCAATAGTGCTTGAAACAATAGTGCTTGAAACATTACACAACAGTGCAAGTCTAGTTCATGCATCAGAACCCAGAATTAAAAGATTGAAATAACAGTAGCAGTAGTGTAAGAAAATAAATACACTTCGTCAGTCTTCCTCATTTCTACTCTTCCTCCATTCTGTTCTTCTTGTCTTGTCCAGAGTCTGATCACAGCTCACGACCAGTTCAAGGCCACTCTGCCCGAAGCCGACAAGGAGCGCATGGCCACCATGGGCATCCAGAACGAGATCCTGAAGATCGCCCAGACCTACGGCATCAAGCTGTCCGGAATCAACCCCTACACCAACCTCAGCCCCCAGGACATCAGCAACAAGTGGGACGCTGTGAGTCCAACCAAACGCACCCACAACCACCATTTGGGATTCACTAGATTGTCTCTTACCTATTTTTTTTTTTTTCTAGTTTAGCTGTGAGCTTGACCCACAGTCTGCCCGCTGCATTTGGTCATCTGGCTAAGAATAAGCATATACATACTAGCGATGGCCCTGGTCTGAAATAGTTCTGTATATTTAGGCTGGAGAGTCACTTCATACCTCTAGCTACAAGCTCTCAGGGGAAATCAAAATAACTTGTCAGTGCAGTGTCAGTTTGACACACATCTAATGATCTAACCGACCATCTGGGCTGTTTCTTTCAGAATAAAACCAAGCAGATTTTTGTTTCTGTGAATGAGAACCAAGAAACCGTTACTTTATCACTGGAAGAGTTGACAATAGACAGTCCAGTGCTGATAGTTGACTTTCTATCAAGTGACTATAATGTGTCCCTAAAAGATACTTCTAGTACTGAGAAATGTACATCTGTAGATATTCAGTAACTGGGTTAGGGTTCATCTGAGGGTTGAGGTTAGGGTTACAAGTAAGAGACAATCTAATTTACCGTAGTCACCTGATTGTGGAGAATCAACATTAGGCTTCTAAATAAATTTTTTAACTTTTAATTCAAATTCAAATTAAAAATTAACACCTTCTGTTTGTTACCTGGCCCGGGTTATACAGAGGTTGCGTAAAATAACTGTCAAGTATGTCTTTTGAGTCTAGCTGGTTAGAAGATCACAGATAAATTTACTGCTACTGAAATTGGGGCCGAAACGAACAATTATTTTCATTGATTAATCTATGGGGTCTATCAAATGTCAAAAATCATAGCAAATGCCCATCACAAGTTCCCAGAGCCCAAAGTGACTCTTAAAATGTCTTTGTAATGATATGAAACTAGAGAAAAGAAGCAAATCTTAGCATTTGTAAAGCTGTAAGCAGCAAAGGTTTGGTATTTTTACTTGACTGAAACAATTATTATCAAAACGCTAAACAATCGTTTCAACACTAACTGAAATTAGTCCAATTGTTCATCTTTAGTTTTTCTCGCCTCCTGACTGTGTGTGTGTGTGTGTGTGTGTGTGTGTGTGTGTGTAATGTATGTGATGTGTCTGCTGCCCCCTGCAGGTGAAGCACCTTGTGCCCCTCAGAGACCAAATGCTGCAGGAGGAGGTGGCCAGACAGCAGGCCAACGAGAGGCTGAGACGCCAGTTTGCCGCCCAGGCCAACATCATCGGACCCTGGATTCAAACCAAGATGGAGGTACAGTACAGTGTGTCTGTAACGCCGCAGCAGACCAGCAGATGGAGGTACTGTGTGTGCAGTGTGTCTGGCGCGGCCACTTCACCACTCATGTACATATTGTATATATTTACCCGATTTGATTCGATTTGATTGCACTTGCAACCTTGCGATTGTCTTTAGTTATCTTCCTACTTCTTATCTCTGTATATTGACCTGACCGCTACGCTGCATACAGACACTAAGACAAATTCCTCGTATGTAACTTGCATACTGTGGCAATAAAAGTGATTCTAATTCTGTAACGCCACAGCAGTGACAGCCAGGTGTGGAAGCTGCCAACGTGCTGGTATAACGATGCAGTGCTCATCGCTCAGACTCGCTGTTCAGTCACAACCAGAAAGTGTTTACTCAGCAGATATAAAGTGTAGTCGTTTATCCTGGGGACGCTGGTGCGTGGAGACACTGACAGCTTTTTACAGTAAGATGATACTTTAGTGGAAAAGCTAATTAGCTTGTTGAAGCAGCAGCAAAAGTAATAGGATTCAGGAAGGAAAAAGTAAATGGAAACACAAATTTAACATAAAATAGGCCATACAAAATAGAAATAAAAAATAAAAATAAAACCAATAACATAAGATGTAAACAATTGTGGGATTATGTAAACATATGCTGCTGATAATTTCTACTTAATTAGGTAGACAGTTTGATTTAAGTATTTGGGAGTGTGGATTATTTACATGTGAATTTACTTAGTTTCTAGATGTTACTAACAGTCTCAATTTCCTACTTAAAAATGGATTAACAGATATGATATATGAGAAATATAAGTATACACATAGATACATGTTGTACAAGGACAACAGGACTGCATATACAGGACAAAGTGACTGTAAGACATAAGATAGATAGCAGACTATACATTCTACTAAAACGTGTAAAAATCAACACTCACTAACTACACTACACTAACTACTCACTACCGCCCCCCGCAGGAGATCGGTCACGTGTCGGTGGACATCGCCGGCTCCCTGGAGGAACAGATGAACAACCTGAAGCAGTACGAGCAGAACATCATCAACTACAAGTCCAACATTGACAAGCTGGAGGGAGACCACCAGCTGAGCCAGGAGTCCCTCATCTTCGACAACAAGCACACCAACTACACCATGGAGGTACCGCACACACACACACGCGCGCACGCGCACGCGCGCACACACACACACACACACACACACAAATATCCCGGTTGACCTCTTCCTCCCCTCCCTTTCTTTTTTTTTGTTCAAAGTTTTTTTATTGGTTTTCTGTATATCATACAAAATACAAAATACAGATTTAAATACACTTGACACTTTAAAACAAAAACCCATCCCACGAGAACCCCTAGCCTATTACACCACATACATCATGTCATACATCATGTCATACATCACAGTATATCAATACACAAAGACACATAAAAGAAAGAAAAGAAAAGAAAAGAAAAACACAACAACAACAAAAACAGATGAATGAAAATAAATATGAGAGAGGGGGGGGGGGGTAAATCTATACATTTGAAATGCTTGAAGCGTCCATTTTCTCTACCTGGTCCAGGACTGGCTGCCAGATGGTATAAAAGTCGAGAGCACAACCCCTTGTAGCGTATCTGATTTTTTCTAGGGTTAGATGACACATAAGATCTCTGACCCAGTGATTGAAAGTTGGAGGAAACTTGTCTTTCCATTTAAGGAGTACAAGTCTTCTAGCCAGAAGTGTACCAAACGCTATCATCTTTTTACTGCATTGGTTGAGGGAGAGATCATGCGGGACCACACCAAAGATTGCAATTATGGCAAAAGGTTCTCCCCTCCCTTTCTTAACCCGTTGATACCTGATGGAGCATTTGTGAGGGATATACATGCAAATGCTGCATCAGGTATCAATGGGTTAAAATGTGCGTTACTTCCATAGTACGTCTGAGAGCTGATATCAACTTGAATTTTGATTATTGTAATATTGGGAAATAACTTCTTAAAAGTTACAGTAAAGTGACCCAATTTTCTGAAGTTATCAGCCTGTTCTGGCTTTACCTGCTCTTCATATCCACATGACTGATATACTATATACTATATATTATATACTAATGATCATTGCTAATTTTCAAACATTTCCTGTGTGTATTGATATCTCATGAAAGCACAAATACCCAAAATCGTCGCATTATCGATATCACGGTATTCAGTCTAAAATATGTGACTGATATGACGTGTGAGGTTTTCGACCTCTAACCGTCTCTCTCTCCCTGCAGCACATCCGTGTGGGATGACCTCTAACCATCTCTCTCTCCCTGCAGCACATCCGTGTGGGATGGGAGCAGCTGCTCACCACCATCGCCAGAACCATCAATGAGGTGGAGAACCAGATCCTAACCCGCGACGCCAAGGGCATCAGCCAGGAACAGCTCAACGAGTTCAGAGCCTCCTTCAACCACTTCGACAGGGTGAGGCCTTCACTGCACCCAAGAACATTATGAATAATTCCTGACCATATGGGCCCTGGATCTTTTATTTATGTATTTTTGCTTATTTGACAGGGACAGAGCATATTCAGTAGCAGTGTTGTAAATGTGGCGGGGGTCAGCCAAAGTTAGCTAACTTTCAGCCGTACCCCCCCGACCAGATGGCGAAAATAAATACTCAACTTAGAAGCAAAAGGTTAGAAAGACAGAGAGGCGTGCGTAGAAAAACACACAGACAAAAGGTTAGAAAGACAGAGAGGCGTGCGTAGAAAAACACACAGACAAAAGGTTAGAAAGACAGAGGCGTGCGTAGAAAAACACACAGACAAAAGGTTAGAAAGACAGAGAGGCGTGCGTAGAAAAACACACAGACAAAAGGTTAGAAAGACAGAGAGGCGTGCGTAGAAAAACACACAGACAAAAGGTTAGAAAGACAGAGAGGCGTGCGTAGAAAAACACAGACAAAAACAAAGACATCAGTGACAAGAAAGATGTTGACCTATTCACTGATGGAAAACGATGGACTGGGATCTTCTTGGAGGCAGACATGCAGGTCTCAAATCTGATACTTGGCCATGACATGTCTTTAAAGGTTAGATTAGACATTTCTCACCTTAAAAAAGCAGTTAAGTAACTCAGTGCAGCATGAGTAAGGTGGTGTTCAGTCTTTGTTTCGCTTGGTGACAGTAGTTGAAATAAACCTGTCAGTATATCTTTCACAAAACGTTGAGGCGTTCATGTGAGTCTGATTCCTGTGCTGGATGTGATCACATTATAACGCTTTGTGTGTTAAGTGTTCCAACAACGCTGTGTTTTCTTTGCAGAAGAGAAACGGCATGATGGACCCAGACGACTTCCGCGCCTGCCTCATCTCCATGGGTTACGATCTGGTAAATACAAACGACACATTTACCCTCAGGGGCGTCTGGTAAATACAAACAACACATTGGACAAATATCAGTGGACAAACTCTTACTAAATCCTACAAAATATCTCCTCTCTTCTTCTAGTACATGTCCCCTGTATATAATGATTTAAGTGGATGTATAAAGTTTAAAGTCATTCGCTGTTGACTTTAACCAATCACGTATAGTTACAGTGCATTGTTGTTCCATCAATATAATATGTAACATCTGAAAACAACAACAGTGAAGCTAACGGGTCCCGTTGTGTGCTGCTGTGCTACAGGGTGAGGTGGAGTTTGCCCGCATCATGACCCTGGTGGACTCCAACAACACGGGTGTGGTGACCTTCCAGGCCTTCATCGACTTCATGACCCGCGAGACGGCCGAGACCGACACCGCAGAGCAGGTCATGGCCTCCTTCAAGATCCTGGCCTCAGACAAGGTGAGAAGAGCACTGTGCTTCTGTTACATACAGATGAAACATGATGGTTGGGTTTGTAGGAGTGTCCCACACTTAAACGCTCATAGATCGATTGTGTCAGCACTTTATCCTCTTACTTAAGGATATGCGAGCAATAATGATGTATTTTACCAATACACAGCATGTGATAGCATACGTAGATGTCAAGTGGGCAACCTCCCATTTGGTTGAATTAGACCAACCCTAGGCTCAACATTTTCAGAATAGAGATGAGTTTGTGACTGGAGGATAAATCTAACAGAAGTGTCTAGTCGTGAAGAGATCTCACCAGACTAAATAAATCTAACAGAAGTGTCTAGTCATGAAGAGCTCTCACCAGGCTAAATCCTGCACTTATACAAACTGATTTGTCATTTGGCTTTTTGGCTTGAGAACAAGCAACATGCACTCGCCTGCGTAACTGAACGCCTCGCCTCGTCACTGCCAACGGGTTGGAAGTGTTTGTTCCAAAACGGAGTAGCTAGGAGCCAGGAAGTGAGTAGCTAGGAGCCAGGAAGTGAGTAGCTAGGAGCCAGGAAGTGAGTAGCTAGGAGCCAGGAAGTGACTTTTTGAAAGCCAGAAGTCTCCGCAGCACCTGGTGAAGTCATGGTTGAGTCACTGCTATTAATCAACAGCCCTATCAACCCCCTGTAGATATATGAGGGTGTTTGTGCTATAGGACGGTCCAAATCTTCCTAATTACTCTTTTAAATAAATCACACCCTGTCTCCCTCTCTCTCCCCACCCTGTCTCCCTCTCTCTCCCCACCCTGTCTCCCTCTCTCTCCCCACCCTGTCTCCCTCTCTCTCCCCACCCTGTCTCCCTCTCTCTCCCCACCCTGTCTCCCTCTCTCCCCCCCCACCATGTCTCCTCCTCTCTCTCCCCACCCTGTCTCCCTCTCTCTCCCCACCCTGTCTCCCTCTCTCTCCCCACCCTGTCTCCCTCTCTCTCCCCACCCTGTCTCCCTCTCTCCCCCCCCACCATGTCTCCTCCTCTCTCTGCCCACCCTGTCTCCCCCTCTCCCCAGTGCTACATCACGGTGGACGAGCTGCGCAGGGAGCTGCCTCCAGAGCAGGCCGAGTACTGCATCAGCCGCATGACCAGGTACATCGGAGGCGACGGCCCCGTCGGAGCCCTGGACTACATCTCCTTCTCTAGCGCCCTCTATGGAGAGAGCGACTTATAAACAAAGCCCCTTCTCTTCCTCTCCTCCTCCTCCCTTTACCTCCAGCTCCCGCCTCTCTCTCCTTTGTGGAGAGAGCGATTTAAGCCCAACCCCCTCTCCCTCTATCCACTCTGTTCTTATCACTATTTCTCTTTGAAATCTTATGTTCCTCCCTCCCTCCCTCCCTCCCCCCCTCTTTCATCCCCCCATCCACTGCCCGGAGAGGGTGAGAGGGGCAGGCTTTGCTCAAATCTCAGAGAGATCTCGTTTCTGTTCCGTAGCCTTTTTGAAAAGCAGAGGCGCGTGCCAGGTATCGCACTGAAGGTATGCGAGCAGCGGGCGTGTCTAACACACACCTGTCTAACACACCTGCCTCTGAGAGAGATCAGACAGAAGGTCACGAGGTCACGAGGGAGAACGGAAGGGAAAAAAAATCTTCAAAGTCGATTTTGAGCAAAGCCTCTCGCTCTCAGAACCTCTCCTCACCCTCAGATGACATATTTTTTTGTAGAAGGGTCATTAAATGAAAAATTAAATGGAGGAAGAAGAAGCGGTTGGTTGGTCCGTTGGCTTGGTTGCTTGTGTATTTGTGCAGATGCATGCTATGTTCTGCTATGTTTAAGTGTAGAAAGTTTAAACGCTGTCTTTGTGAGCCCGTGAGTCGTCGGCTCTGCCTTTAATCCCGAAGAAAAACCCGTCCGAGCCTCCGAAGCGAGCGGGTGCACCGCCGGGACGGGAGGCTGTGTTACACGTCAGTCTGTAGAGGAGGGGGGATCCCAGCAGGCTGTGTTACACGTCAGTCTGTAGAGGAGGGGGGATCCCAGCAGGGCTCTGTGTTACACGTCAGTCTGTAGAGGAGGGGGGATCCCAGCAGGGCTCCAACCAGCAAACCAGGTGCTATGATGTTACAAAGCCAGTCTAACGCTACGAGTTCTCACTCTGACAGAACTACCGGCGCACTGTGAAGCCTGAATGTTATGTTAGCACTAGTCTATATCCATTACATTTCACCTGAATGTTATGTTAGCACTAGTCCATCCATATCATTACATTTCACCACCAGATCTTGGGAAGCTTAGGATCAAACGGAATGGGGGATGTGAGCACCCAACCTGTGAAGCACCTGCTGATAGGTGACCGACCGAACACTGAATATTGAACCCCCTGACAGACAGACAGAGAGAGAGAGGGGGGGGGGAGGGGGGAGCGACCCACAGCAAAGCATTGTGGGTAGATGAAATGTGTGGGGGGCTAAAACCAAGGAGAGGCCATGAGTGGACGGGGGACTCGGGAACGAAGACAGAAGGACAAACCGGTACGTCCAGAGGGGACGATCCCACGCGCCTCTCTCCTCTCTGTGGCGCCTCCGTCCTTTACAGTCAGAAAGGCTCGTTTACGTCTCGTATGATCTAACTAACCCTAACCTAACCGTATGATCGTACGGGGGGGCGATTTAGTTTGCAAGATGGAGGCGAGAGAGAGACCGAGGGAGGCACAGACCACGGGGCATCAGGAAAGTTCTGCACGGAAACGGAAGAATCGGTTCTGTACGTGGGACCATAGCAGGCCTACGTCAACCAGGAAGCATGTAGGGTTTTGGTCCAATTAAAAAAAAAAAAAAAAAAAGGCAGGTCAGCCAATGAGATGAGACGCAGCAGTGCGAGTCGGCTCCTCCCCAGTGCATGATGATGATGATGATGTGTTACGTGTTTTCATCTGTACTCCATTCTACTTCTCCTCCTCTCTCCCTCTCTCCATCCCCCACCCACCCCCCCCCCCCCCCCCAAGTCACTCTGTCTGTCATCACCGATGCCACACCAGCTCACTTTCACACCAATCGGTTTCCGAGTTTAAACCGCACCTTGGAATAAAAAAGTTAAATTATATTACTACGTGACAGTTGTTTGTGTTGTTTTGTGTTTTTATTGCCTTTACTAGAAAACACTGCGCGAAGAATCTTCTCTCAGTGTGCAAGTAGGAATAGTTCTAGTGTAAAAAAATACATATCAGTTTGTCTTCATGCCTGTACTCGCTGCAAAACACATTAAAGGGACAGTTCACCCCAAACTCAAAATATTTATCCAGCTAGATTGTTTTGGTGAGTTACCGAGTTTCGGAGACGTCGACCGTTAGAGATGTCTGCCTTCTCTCGGATACAATGGAACTGGATGGCACTCGGCTTGCGGTGCTCAAAGCACCAGAAAATACATTTGATAAACTCAACAGCATCGTCTCTTTCTAGAAATCATGAACCGGTTACTCGAGATAATCCACAGACCTTGTTATGAGCAGTTTCATTGAGGAACTATTTTCTTTCGTCTGAACTACACCCGCTAGCGGGTGTTGCTGTTGAGTTTTTCAAATGTATTTTGTTGGCGCTTTGAGCACCACAAGCCGAGTGCCATCCAGTTCCATTGTATTGGAGAGAAGGCAGACATCTTCTATACGCCCAATATCTCCAAAACTGGGCAACTCACAACAAAACGATCTAGATGGATAAATAGCGCTACAGGTGAGAGGAAAAATATGTATTATTTTTGATTATGGGGTAAACTGTCCCTTTAATTCATACCCTTTTACCATGTTGTTGTCAAATATGGCATACTGGACATGGGTAACATCATGAAAAGCGAACAGAAACACTAAATAGATGTTCAGACTTTGGTTCACTTTTGCTCTAAAAACACATGGTTTAAATGTGATGGTGTGAATGCGTGTGTCTCTGGTTGCATCCTGGACTCGTTGCCCCGCCCCCTGACCTTGACAGTAAAAGGTCACATGTCGGGGTCGTTGCCGGGGTCCCAGGACAGGCGAGAGGGGAGGTCCAGGCCCTTCTCTCGGGCGTGGCGTCTCCAGCGCTCCTCGTCGCCCTCGTGTGTCAGGTAGCGGCGGCCCAGCTTCTCCTCAAACCCCCGCAGGTCGCACCACAGCTGGAAGTCCTGCAGGAGGGAGAGGAGGAGATGGACAGAGTGATGAAGGGATGAGGAGAGGAAAAGATTTAGAATGTGTGTACAATGTAAAAAAAACATGAATTCCAACATGTCATTTAGACCAGGATGTGTTAAAATATTGTTGCTTGTCTGGCGGAATGGGAGATTATTTGTGATTATTTGATTTAATAATTTGTTCCAATGCAAATCGACTTGTCTTATCCTGTTACCAGTGGGCTGATCGGCATTGTTTGAAAATATACTGTCTAAAATATATATATGTGTATATATATGTGTATATATGTATATATATATGTATATGTATGTATATATATATATGTGTGTGTGTGTATATATATATATATATATATACTGTCATTCTCCACACACAAAAATAAATCTCTTGAGTTGATTTGCATTGAAACAAATTGTCTCACTTCACTGGTTGATATTTTAAAGAAAACAAGATGTGAAGACTGAACACCTGCCTAAATTACTTATTAAAATGGACATCATGCAAGAGAGTCAGTTTAGTCACGCAAAATAACTTTACAAAAGAGACATAATAAAACAGCTGATTCTACTTAGAGGCAGTGTCCCATCAAATCATATGAAGCATTACACGCATCTTCATCAAAGAGTGGGTTTTCATCAACATTGCTGATATTAGCTCATATCCAAGTTAAGGTCATATTTGGGACATCCTCATATCCCAATCACCAATATCCCTGTACACAAATAAACCCCAATCAATCATTTGGGTTGCGTCGAACCAGCCATTCAGCAGCACCCTGCTGTATTTGAACCAGCCGTTCAGCAGCACCCTGCTGTATTTGAACCAGCCGTTCAGCAGCACCCTGCTGTATTTGAACCAGCCGTTCAGCAGCACCCTGCTGTATTTGCACATATGAGAATGTAAATGTGTAATGTCTGACCTGCAGCCACGGGTGTCCCAGAGCCTTCCCCACACTGAACCTCCGTCTCACCGACACCTGGAGCAGGTTACTGATCAGACTCACCGCTGGGGAGGGAGGAGGGGGGGGGGGAGGATAGAGGAGTAGATTTTAAAAGCAGTACGCTGGTGCCACCCAGTGGCCGACAGTAGTAGAAGACTGAGAAACAGGTATGGATGTTAATGATTAATACATGTCAGTTTGTGAATATATTGGTTAATCATTAGATAGTTGCTGATTAGTCGGTCAATTCCTGAATAGAGTGGTTAATGATTAGTAAATGTGAAAATAATAATATTAATAATTGAAAACAAAATAATAATAAAAAAAATATATATACACCCCCCCCCCCCCCCCCATATCAATTGGGTTAGGGTATGGTCGTGGTTAAGAAAACCCTAATCCTAATCTAATCTTAACCACATGTATTTTACTTGCTGCATGTTCTGTGTGTTTGAGCTGGGCTGTAGTCCAGTGGTGAAAGAACATGCCTTCCAACGCAAAGGTTTGTGGTTTGAATCCCGGTACGGACACTAAAACCTTTTCAAGTCTTTCATTGGGAAAGCCATAACAAAACTGCCTAGAGATCCATTGTAAGTTACCTAGGCTGATGGTCTAGGGGTTAAGGCGATCACCTTAACAGACCGCATTGTATGCGGAGAAGTGCAGGTTCAATTCCTGCAGGGGATTTGAAGTCGTCTCCCCACCCCTCCCATCCCTCCTCCTCCCCCACCCCTCCCCCCCATATCCTCCGCCGCCTCCCTCCTTCACCCTGCTCTCCCCACCCCTTCCTCCCCCTCACCCATCCCCCCACACCTCCCTCTCCTCCCCTCCCTCCCCCATCCCCCCCCCACCCACTCCTCCCACCCTCCTCCTCCCTCTCCTCCCTCCCCCATCCCATCCCCCCCTCCCTCCTCTGCCATCTCCCGGTCTCCTTCCTTCACCGTGTTCTCACTCAACCACTCTCACCATCTCTGCAGGGACTGTGCCCGCTCCCCTCTCTCCTCTGCGGGTCAGTCCCTGCAGAGATGGTAGAGTGGTTGAGTGCGAACAGGGTGAGAGGAAGCAGGCCGGGAGATACATACATAGATGGCAGAGGAGGGAATTTTGTTGGAGACAGGAGGGAGTTAAAGAGAAGGACAGGGGAGGAGAGGTCGGACGGGGGGGGAGAGCGAGATGGTGGACAGGTTGGAGGGGAGGTCAGGGGATGGTGGTGGACTGGTTGTCCTCTCTTCTCTCTCCTGCATTGTCCTCGCCTGCCTAGAAGTCCTCTCTCCCGCTTCTCTCTCTCCTCCTCTCTCCTCCTCTCTCTTCTCCCTGCCTTGAAGTCCTCTCTCTCCCTCTCCTCTCTCTCCTGCCTTGTCCTCTCTCTCCTGCCTTGAAGTCCTCTCTCTCCTGCCTTGTCCTCTCTCTCCTGCCTTGTCCTCTCTCTCCTGCCTTGAAGTCCTCTCTCTCCTGCCTTGTCCTCTCTCTCCTGCCTTGTCCTCTCTCTCCTGCCTTGAAGTCCTCTCTCTCCTGCCTTGTCCTCTCTCTCCTGCCTTGTCCTCTCTCTCCTCTCTCTCCTGCCTTGAAGTCCTCTCTCCTGCCTTGCCC
>NC_139628.1:57768236-57838236 GCF_964638095.1 Poromitra crassiceps | reverse complement strand
CACCTGGTACTCCAACAAACACTTTTCTCCTGGTAGTAATGTGTTGATAATAATTAGGTTACGATGATCTTTACCTCTGTAGACGGTTAGGGTTAGGGTTAGGGTGATGATCTTTACCTCTGTAGACGGTTAGGGTTAGGGTTAGGGTGATGATCTTTACCTCTGTAGACGACTCCAAACTGTCCCGACCCCAACACCTCCTCTGTACAGATCTGATACACCGAGCTGATGTCCTGAAACACACACTCACACATATTATATATATATATATATATGATATATATATATTATATATTAACAATGTACACACACTTCACCTTATATCTATTATGATTTCCCTATAAGGACTATAAATAGTTTTGAACTATATCAGAGGTATACTAATTTAGTTGATACGTACCACGCTGTCTCCACAGACTGAACCTTTATCTGCAATGATAAATGATATAATGATATTAATGTCTGTTGGATTTATATGAATCCAAACAAGTTATATTTCACTCATTCCGTTTCTAAAGGAATCAATATCCAGAGGGATTCTTTTTTGCCTCACGGTCCACTGCCCATGTTACATTTGGTCTAAGTTATTAACGGGAGAAATGGCTCATCACAAGTCACATTAATAAGCATTTTGGTTCCATAACCTTGACAAATCTATTTTTCACTCGTTATGTTTCTGCGGGTGGGTGGGAAAAGTCTCCAGAGGGATTCATTCTGGCTCTGGTCCGCTGCTCATGTCAAAGTGGTATTTGCGGCTCACCCTGGTTCTCCTTGTCCAGTCCTCTGCTGCTCTGCACGGGCATCAGAGCCAGGCGTATGGCGCTCTCCCAGGCGGGCCCGTCCCGCCCGGCCACCACGCAGTGAACCGCCCCGGCCGTCACCACCTCCAGCGAGTGCAGGGCGCCCGCGTTGCCCGGCAACAAGGGCACCGAGAGCTGGGCGGGGCCTCGAACCTGCAGCACCTCCGATAGAGGGATCTCCTGGTGAGGGGGGAGGGGAAGCATTATGTTTCTTTATTTTATATCATTTAAACTTTACTTAAACATATAATATGTCCCATTGAGAATAAAATATCTCCTCACAAACAAGTCACATACCATGAATCATGAATTTGATGCTCATGAGTAAAAATACATTTAAAATCACTAACAAAGAGTGGGCAGTACAGGAGGTAAAGTGAGTAAAGATTGGAGTTTGTTTTAATCAATCAGGGTGGAATTAAAGGTTCTGTTGAATGTTCTATCAAGTAACAAATGTCAGTAAACGTAGTTTTACTTCTGAATTTATTTATTTTTTATCTAGTTTTTTCCAGGTTTTCTCACATTTTCTCCCCATGCAAAATCGTTGCTCCACCCCCTCTACCGATCTGGGGAGAGCTGTAGTGTAAACTATATCACATGCTTCCTCCGATACATGCTTCTTTTCACCCGACAGCGACGCGTTTCACCAGCAGGATGTAGCGCGTGGGAGGATCACTCCCCCCAGTTCCCCTCCCTCCGAAACAAGTGCCCTGACCGACCAGAGGAGGCACTAGTGCAGCGACCGGGACACATACCCCACCGGCTTCCCGCCAGCAGACGGCGCTGTGGGGAATTTAACCCGGGTCTCCACGGGGAGTGCGGGTGCTTTTACCTCGACACTACCCAGACGCCCCACTTTTATTTCAACAATCAGAGCAGATACTGATCAGTACGCGACCTGGCCACTAGGTGTCAACAGAGTATTGTACCTTGTAGTACTTGGTGCTGCTCTCATTCTGGTACAGAGTGATGCTCTTCCAGTCCACGATCCAGTAATGACGCTTCCTCTGGGACAAATGATGGTCAAGTTATTCATAACTCCTCAGGTGTGTGTGTGTGTGTGTGTGTGTGTGTGTGTGTGTGTGTGTGTGTGTGTGTGTGTGTGTGCGTGTGCGTGTGCGTGTGTGCGTGTGTGTGCGTGTGTGTGTGTGTCTTCACCAGTGTGTCAGTGTTTGTGTGGTGTAGCAGCCAGCCTTCCCTCAGCACTCCGCTGCCTCTCCTCTTCACGTGATGCATTGACTGCACCACCCGCATCAGAGGGATGTAGCTGCTGAAACAAGGACTGACAGAGGGGTGGAGGGAGGTGCAGGTGAATAAAGACCAGAAACAGACCCAGTGAACACATTGATCAGTCATCTTTCTCTTCTCTTAATTGTATGACACTTTGTAACTTTGTCTTTAACCTGACTTATATTCAAAATGATTTTTAATATTGTTATAATCATTATGAATGGCAGGATTTGCCTGTGAAAGTACCATCCAAATGCCTCTAGGTGGCAGTAGGTTTTTAGATCAAACTCCATTATTCACAGAGCGTCTCCAATCAGGATCAAGTAGGCAGACGTGCCATTTTTAATGGAGAATAATCAATAACTGTTCAATGGCCTGAGATCAATACTGCTGACTGAGCATAGTGAACACAGACAAGAGGTCCAGGATTCATTTGATAATCGTCTGACCTGATTGGTTCTTGCTGGGGAAGAAGCACTTCCTTCGTCTCAGTCGGCGAGTCAGCGGACATGTCATCGTCCGTGTCATCGTCCAAGCTTTCTAGTGATGTCATAGTGCTGCTGCTGAGCTCTGACTCATCGTCCCCTGAGTCCCGTCTGTGGCACTGAACAGCTGTGGAGTCTGCAAACATGACATCACACTCAGGAAATATATTATGACTGGAAACATGTTACATAATCATCATTGAAGTACACACTAGTGTAAAGTATGACAAAAGGCTTAGGGTTTTTTCAAATAATATTCCCAAATTTGTTTCAGATCAATCATTTTCTATCATGAATTTAGACAACAGAATTGCATATCATGATAATTCAATATCATTATTTCATCACAACATGATTCTATTGAAAGGCAATAAATAATTTTATTGGAATTGTTGGCCAGTACAACATAGTAGGAGCCTAGAATATCCACTATCTTTGTTAACAGTAAAATAAGGATTACTTTATCTTATAGCTCTAATATGGATATCTGTGACCAAAATCATACTTGTTTCCTTGAATCATCAAGGAACTAATTATCATCATTATTGATTATATTATCTGTCACACAGACATAAGTGCGAGTCAGTCTACAGACTTGTGATGGGCACACAGCAGGGATTTCTCCTCACCTTCGCCGTTGACGCCTCTCCTCTCTCCTGGACAGTCTCTGGGGAGTAACGGCTCGTTGACGCCTCTCCTCTCTCCTGGACAGTCTCTGGGGAGTAACGGCTCGCAGCGCCGGTGACAGTTGAACCTGCAGTCTGACAACATGGAGAGAGAGCAGAGGTGGTGCATTCAAATACACAGAGAAAAAAGGGGGGGGGGGGGGTTAGAGAGTGTGAGAGATTCACTCGATTCAGAAGGTGGATTGTCTTCAGATTTCAAAAATGGCAAATCCATGGAAGGAGATTAGTGCCCGCAGAGACTGTATTTAAACTGCAGACATTTGAATTTGTCATGCTCATATTGCCAATTAAATATTTTAATTTGTGAGGCACGATTTGAAAGTGAATGCAATTGCTTGACATTGAATGAGGTTATTATTGAATATAACTTGAATTTAGCTCTCTGAGACACACATCAGCACACATTAGATCCGGATCTGGTTGAAAAGCAAAGCATACTAGCAAACTTATTGTTACTATTTTTTACATTGATTTTTGCCATGAAGCACCTTGAAAAGCACCATACAAATTAAATGTATCATGATAATTATTATTATTTTCACAAGCCACTGAGGCCAGCTGCAGACATCCGCTCTCTGCTGTGGTTTCCAGTCTTTGTGCAAATACAATCTATTATAAGTGAAGGGACTCTGTCTGAAGCCTCAACCAATAGAGAGCCAAAGTGGAACGTCACTTCCTGCTTCAGCACTGTACCAGAGATTATCATCCGCCATTTATTTTTCCATAGACATTTCGTAAAATGCTTATAAAAATAGTTTTACTTGGTAAAACCAAACGGTTCAGATATATTTAGAAACAGGAGAGACCGCATAACATCTCACTCGGACCAAAACGTAAAAAACTGGATTTAAAGAAAATATTTGTTCTATGTTTTGTTTTTTTACGTTTTGGTCTGAGTGAAATGTTCTATGGCCTCTCCCGATTCTAAATATAGCTGAACCGTTTGGTGTGACGAAGTAAAACTATTTTTTATAACCATTTTACTAAATGTCTATGGGAAAATAACGTTAGGCCGTGTCTCCGACAGACACATTAACAAGGTAGCCTATTTCGGTCTTTATGTCTTGTAGTAGTTGTAGTTGTTGTTGTTGATAGTTGCCATAACAACCACCCCTGTCGGAAAGACGTGCACAGGCTGGGTAGGAAGCGTTGTTACGCGTCCCGGAGGCGATATATTTTTTCGGATGATGGCGAAGGCTATGCGAAGGCATAACCCGCCCCTCTCTGCCTCTGATTGGCCTAGCGTCACACTTCCATCCAAACACATTCGCTTGGCTATCCTGCATTACATCTCTTTCTACAGTCTGTGGTCAGACCGTCAGACTCAGTGGGTCAGACAGACATACAGCAGTTACGCTTGCTAGCCTGCATGAAAGACGCCAGTGTGTTTATGTTTTTAATATAGTCATATATATGGTTTATAACGCTGCCACTAATCAGAGGCAGAGAGGGCCAGGGGTGGGTTATGCCTTCGCCATCATCCGAAAAAAATATCGCTTCCGGTAAGCTAGCTATAGCTAGCTAATGTTAGCTGCTGGTTGGTTGGCTAACTAGCGAATGTTAGCCGTTAGCTAACGTTAACTCGTTAACTAGACAAACACAGACATGCAGACAGAGCTCCAAAAACAGAGCAATTCGTGATTTTGTTTAGTTTCTGCAGAGTAACGTCCATGTACCTTTATGGATTGCACGGGGTTGTTATTGCAAAGGGATCTGACGGATACGAGCCAGTCGGGAGGAGGAAGTCCATATATGGTCCATCCGGTCATGCGGCACAGGACATTACGTCATCATAGGATAACGCCAATCGGCTGGCTCAGATCTGTTCAAATCTGAGCCAGCCAATCGCGTTGTCCTGCGCTGTTTGGACCGTGTATAAAAGGGCTGACCGGGGTGGGGGGAACCAGAGAGGCTGCTGGAGAGGAGAGGAGAGGAGAGGGGAGGGGAGAGAGGAGAGGGGGAGAGGGGAGGGGAAGGGAGATGAGAAGAGGAGGGCAGGGGAGAAGAGGAGAGGAGAGGAGAAGAAGAGAGGAGAGGGGGAGGGGGAGAGGAGGAGAGCGCCGCCAGACACAGACACCCAGGGCATCCACTCCCACCACCCGCCCTGCCCCTCACCCTGCCCGGGTCCCACACCCCCGGCTGAGACCCTCCTCCAGAACCCCGCGCACCAGGCGGACCCGGTGCATGGCGCGACGCAGTAAACAAACTCATGTTTCCCTCGTCACCAGTCATGCTGGACATCAGTATCCCATCAGAGATCCCTCTCATTCCACATAGCCTACGTAAATACAGTGTTGTGTAGTGGACAGGTCCGCCCATAAGGGGGGGTAAAGGGGTAAGCTTCCAGGGGTGTCGCCACTAGGGGGGGCACTGGAGCCAGGCCTTTTTTTTCTTTTCTTTTTTTACACTAAAATATATCTCCCATCCTGAAAATGCGGCAACTAATTTATTTTTTGCAAGGAGTCGAACAAATACACAAAACACAGCAGCAGTAACAAGGCATGCTTGGGCAGGAGTGCTCCTGTGGAAAATAGTGCCATTCTGATGTAATCCCCCATCCGACCAGTGCAGTGAGAGGCAGCAATGTGCCGCAAGGCATCTAGTCTGCCGGAAAGCCAAAAGAAGAAGAAGAACAACAAGGCAGGCTTGGGGTGGACCATTTTGCTTGGGGCAGCAGCGCAGGGACCATTTATGGTGTAACACACAACACAGACAGGTGATAGCAAACAAAACAAGACCGGTGATGGCAAAATACCAGGAGCAAAACAAAAGTCAGGATGCCAAAATCACAAGGCAAAACAAAAAGCAGGAGCAGGCAAAGGCTTTAGACCCAAATAATAATCTGTTAACAAACTTTTTTCAGTCAGCTCCGAAAGCTGGAGCGTTGATATGAGTAAAGTGCGTACGGGGGAGGGGGGCCATAGTGGCTGGACCCTTCCAGGGGCACTGCCATCTCTCTGGGCGGCCCTGGTAGTGGAAGCGATCATCTTGCTCTATAATGACCAGAATGGGTGTTGTTCAAACTGAACATTTATTTCTTCAACATGCTGCAGCAGAAAGGGAGATAAACAGGGGACACTATTTTCATAGTTAAGCTATGAAGTAGCCTACTTCCCCCCGCAGCATCGTGACATTGAATGAAAGTATAGGCTATAATGGCTCGTTTGAGATGACTTCTGGCTCACCTGGGAAGCAGGCGAGAGCAGCCGAGTGCAGTCAGCCAATTAGAGGCAGGGACGGTCATGCCTTCGCCATCATGGGAAAAAAAGATCACGTCCCGGAGCTAGCCTGAGAGGCTAATAAAAGCTACATGTTACAGAGTAAGCTGACTATCAGTACGTTATTGCACGCATAGGCCTATCTTTACATTTAAACGTTTACATAGCAAAAATAAAAAATAGAAATAGAAGTAGGCTATGTCAGTGTTTTCCCCTGAATAGCTGAGAAAGTGGACACTGTCAATAGTTAGCACTGTGAAGCTGATACAATTCAGGTGGTGGTAATGCAACATTTAAGGATGCCAACCGCCATAAAACACAGAAGAAGAAGCTGAGAAAAAGGAAGTGCTGTGGGGTTGCAGCTGGTGAAAACCGTCTATACAACATGAACTGCTGTTTTGACTTGGTGTCATTTCCTGTCACTGGACCCACCGGAGCACTGCAGGCCCTGTCTGAACCCACCGGAGCACTGCAGGCCCTGTCTGAACCCACCGGAGCACTGCAGGCCCTGTCTGAACCCACCGGAGCACTGCAGGCCCTGTCTGAACACTGGACCCACCGGAGCACTGCAGGCCCTGTCTGAACAGGCCTTTGAGGAGGCGGTGGCAGTGCTGGCACACTGTGGGTGTGGTGTAGCTGTGGATGTGGAAGGTGTGCGGGACGTGCGGCCTGGCCTCTTCACCGCTCCCCACGCCCAGCCACACGGGAGGCTCGGCCCAGGACGGAGGTCTGGACCTGGGCTTGGACATGCTGATCTGGGGGGAGGAGAGGTGTTGGAAGTTACATGTAAGATATGGGAAAAATAAAAAATATGTTTCCCATTTTAATCGTCAAGGTTATAATAGTTTTGGATTTTTTTCATTAGTTTTTATTTTTATTAGTTTTGACTTTTTGTTTTCAATTTCAGTTTAGTTTTCATTAGTTTTTAAGGTGGGTTTGATCATTTAGTTTAGTTTTTATTTTTTGAAAATGCTTAGTTTTAGTTTAGTTTTTATTAGTTTCAGTGTTAGTTTTAGTCTTTTTTTGCCCCTTTCCTCTTTTTTTTGTAATATGGGGTGTTTGTCAGGGGTGAGATTCAAAAGGGTCATAAAATATGATAGATCTAGGAAAATAGATTTCATCTCCACTCAAAATATAGGCTTATTATGTATGAAATACTGTAAACTGACAAAGACTAAAACTAAGGACATTTTCTCTTCAATTTTATTTTATTTTAGTTAGTTTTGTAAACACACAATACCGTTTTAGTTAGTTATGGTTTTTTTGTAAAGCTTAGTTTTTATTTTTATTTCAGTTTATTTCATGTTTTTTCAATTCTAGTTTTCGTTTTTTCGTTAGTTTTCGTTAACTATAATAACCTTGGCTGCGGCACATTTATGAGGATCGACACAGCAAACATGGGCCTCTGTGCTACTTGATAATATTTGTATTCCTTACCTCTTCCAGACTGCCCCCTGCCTGTGTGGAGAGGGAGTGCGCGCGCGGCCTCCGGGGAGGGAACAGGGAGAGGCTGGGGCCGACCTGCCGCCGCGCACGGCTGCAGTCACTGGGCAGCTGGAAAGCACAGCGCTTATGGAAGTCTAGTCCACAACCTGAATAGACACGGAGGAGGGGTAGTACCTGTAGTGCTATTTATCCATTCTAGAATGTTTTGGTGTGAGTTGCCGAGTTTTGGAGATATCGGCCTAGAGATGTCTGCCTTCTCTCCTTTACAATGGAACCGGATGGCACTCGGCTTGTGGTGCCCAAAGCGGCAAAAATACATTTGAAAAACGTGGTGAGACGGTTAGCGGGTGTAGTTCGGTTGCATGTATTTTTCTGTGCTTTGAGCACCACAAGCTGAGAGCCATCCAGTTCCATTGTATTGAAGAGAAGGCGCAGGTCTACATCTTTACAGCCAATATCTCTAAAACTTGGCAACTCACACCAAAAAAATCTAGATGGATAAATAGCACTACAGGGAAGAGGAAAAATATCTATTTTGGATTTT
Organism: Poromitra crassiceps; assembly: GCF_964638095.1. Taxonomy (NCBI): domain Eukaryota; kingdom Metazoa; phylum Chordata; class Actinopteri; order Beryciformes; family Melamphaidae; genus Poromitra; species Poromitra crassiceps. Next base: position 57,829,827 of record NC_139628.1, on the reverse strand, counting down.
GGGGTGAACTGTCCCTTTAAACCTAAAACAAACCCCAGATAGCATGAATATAGGTAATAATGATATATACTGTATGATGCGGTGCGCAGCCTTGCCTTCGCATTTTAACCCCTGGCGAACGAGGCCCCACAGCATTTCTCCACAGTGGTGGCAGAAGGTCGGCGTCCGATACGATTGGACCACCAGGGAGTGTGGGCGGATCTTTATCTCCGTCACGGCGGCCAATCCTGAGTCAGATTAGAGGGAAGAGAGAGTGGTTCAAAGCTCCAGAGGGTCTGCAGCTTTGATTCAAATCACACAATACAGCTGATTCACTGATCACTTGCTGCTCTCTGGGTGAAGGTGATCTAATCAGTGAAATCAGCAGCGATGTGTAGCACCCACCTGGAGTATCCTAGGCCAGACCTGCTTAGCTTCCCAAGGAAAGCCAGTCATGTCATGCAGGAGCCACTGGTGCTGAGATTATTCTCTGAACTAAATCCATTGATTTCGATTTCGAATGATGATTTTAGCCATTTTGACTTCTACAGATCTGCCTGAAACCGCTCATAAAACAGACTATAAAATAGTCAGAATTATGAATAATTATGGCCAAGAATAAAAAAAAAAATTGGTAGCTTTGTAATGCTAGCAGGCATAAACAAATAGCGGCAGCGTCACTAGGGAGTTCACTGCAGCATAGCCCGCAAATACGTGGATGGCCTGTGTGTATCTCTGGAGTATTATAAGGTATTCCGATTCAGATTCAGATTCAGATTCACTTTCATTGCCACAGTTGGTAATCAGATTACATACGAAGAATTGGACTCAGTGTAAGTATGTAGCGTAGCGTCACATCAAGAGATAGAAGACAAAAACAATACAGAAAGACAATGACAAAGATAGAACTCTGCTACAACTTTACCCACTAAGTAACGAGGTGCATGGAATAGGCAAGTAAATTCCATCAATTTATTAGTCAAACATGCATTTCAGCACATGGCCTTTGTCAGGGTTTGTAAACAACCCGAAAGCATGAATAAAAACAAGAAACGGACAAAAATCAACCAACAGAATAAGATAGAATGGAATAATAATAGAATAGAATAGAATAGAATAGATTACTGACACATACAGCCCATTGAGCCATAGAGAAGCAGGGGATGTGGTCAGGTGAGAAACCACAGCAGCTCGGTGACCCTGTCTCCATCCTCTCACTCATCTCTGAGTGTGTGTGTTACACTCATATATATATATATATATATATATATATATATATATATATATATATATATATATATATATATATATATATATATATATATATATATATGGTGTGTTATGGGTGCAGCTCTGACCTGAGACGACCACCTCGATCAGGTCTCCGTCCTGCAGCTGGTCCTGCTCGGTGAGGCGCTGCAGCAGCTCCTGGGAGTCAGGCCGGTGTCTGAACAGGAGGACCCTCTCGCCCACGCCCACCACACTGACGTCTGGAGCCTGCAGACAAGCAGAGACACACTCAGTCACAAACATGAACTTCTCAACTGTCTCATGAGACACCGTGCAGCGTGGAGCTGGACTGATCCAATGTCTCATGAGACACCGTGCAGCGTGGAGCTGGACTGATGCTACATCAGATAGCACAGAGAAGACGTGAAGAAGAAGAAGAAGAAGGGAAAGTCTTTACTCGATGTCGTTATTCATTACAATTTCTTTGTCACAATTTATTCCATAATTTATTGATTCCATCGACAAAAATGTGTTTGAGCATGAAAACTATTTTTTGGTCGATATTGAGGACATTTTCTATCTAATTTAACATTTCCATCCTGTCTGATTTTGATACATCATTAATTGCATAAAAAAAATTGGATGGAGAGACAGATACAGCAATCTGGAGCCTGCAAATAGACAGAGACAGACAAAGAATCTGACCAGGAAGATCTTCGCCATACACCATATCCCTACACCCATTCTAGGACTTGTCAACCTTATTTTAGTATTTATGTGTGTCAGAAATCATCTTACTGCACTGGCAGATCATTTTACCGGTTTCAACAAATGTCACTATTTTTTCCAAGAGAATGTTTCAAGATTTTCTTGGTTGTTTTATGAGGATTTCTTGAGCAAAGTCATATCGGCTTGTATCAAGTAAAATCTATTGAAACCTTGACCAGTGTAGTGAGATAATTTGACTAATATCACAAAATAAGCTTGATAAATCATAAACCTCCTCATGTTTCAGTGGGAAACAGATAAAGGATGGCGTCGGTGCAAACTGGAGCTCAACGAACAGACAGTTTGAACAGTAACACAGACTCAACAATCAAACTGTCTTTACTATTCTCTCTGTGCATTACCATCACAAAACATGACCTAGTTACAAGTTTGAACAAACAGAGATGGGTCTATGTGCTGGGAAGATCAGAGATAACAGATGATACAGTCTGACATAAGAGATGGGTCTATGTGCTGGGAAGATCAGAGATCAAAGATGATACAGTCTGACATAAGAGATGGGTCTATGTGCTGGGAAGATCAGAGATCAAAGATGATACAGTCTGACATAAGAGATGGGTCTATGTGCTGGGAAGATCAGAGATAAGAGATGATACAGTCTGACATATATCGCTGTTATACTTCACTCCTGCTTATGTGAGCAGTCAATGAGAGAAACCTGCTTGGCTGTGGTACGTGACGAGAGCAGCAGAGCAGCTTCAGAGCAGAACCAGACAGACAGACGCTACGTGAGGGAAAAGATCCATAAAAACACACACAGATCAAAGAGAAAGCCGCTGCAGCACCAAATATTGAATCCTGTTCTATTTGCAGATAATAACACACAATCTCAGAAATACAGTCAGCAGCCATGATAGCGCGAGAGGGAGAGGAGGGGAGAGGAGAGGAGGGGAGGGTGAGGGGAGAGCGGGGGTGGGTGGGGGGGCCCAGAGAGCGGAGGAGGGGAGGGGAGGGGAGAGGAGAGGAGGGGAGGGGAGAGGAGAGGTCTAGCGGCGCCACTCTGCTGGGCACAGACACCCAGGCCAGCCACCCCCACCTCCAGGCTAAGAGCCCCTCTGCTGGGCACAGACACCCAGGCCAGCCACTCCCACCACCAGGCTGCCACCACCCAGGCTAGGAGTCCCTCTCCCGGCCCCAGACACCCAGGGTATATTTTGTGCTTGATATTGCACTGCTTATGTTGTTGTTTTTTGTATGAGTACAGGTTATATGGGTGCTTATTCACTGTCATCCTTGATTGTGTAATTGTCTGGTATGCTGTCTAGTGATTGGTCGGCTGATTGGCTCCTGATCACTCTTAACACACCTGTGCACTGATGATTTTAACCTACCCCTGATGAAGGCAGATGTACTGCCGACACGCGTTGGGTTAAGCCATTCCTAAATAAAGACTTTTTAACTTGGAGACTGAGTGCCTTTGGTTTTTGTAGTAGGGCCCACTGCCCAGCTACTTTTCTATTTTTCATTGAAAACAAGTCTGCTGCTCTGAGTTTACACACACACACACATGCACACGCACACGCACACACACACACACACACACACACACACACACACACACACACACACACACACACACTCCACCAACTGCATGGAAACTTACCAAACGATCAAAGGAAAGAGAGTTCTAGTGTGAGCGAGGCAGACTGTGTGTGTGTGTGTGTGTGTGTGTGTGTGTGTGTGTGTGTGTGTGTGTGTGTGTGTGTGTGTGTGCGTGTGTGTGTGTGTGTGTGTGTGTGTGTGTGTGCGTGTGCATGTGGTTGGAAAGTTTGTTGTGTGCCTGGTGACCACAACGGCCCCTGTAAGTCAGTCAGTATGGAGACCAGAACAGACGACCGTCACGACACGAGAGGAAAGACAGAGACAGAGACCAGCACCTACGATTCATCATGTAGCTTCTCTAGTTAACCACAGCCAGAGCTGTTTAGTGTGTCTGCTGCTGCGTTCACCATCCAAACCATCTACTGATGTAACGTCACCTCATGGAAGAGCTGCCAACATCAAATCCTGTGCTCCAGTTATTCAAAAAGTCCAAATTATCCAACTGTCTTCACCACCTAATTATCTTGACCAAAGTCTTACAAACATCACACAAAGCCTTTCTTGGATGATACAAACAAACAAAACAACAAGGATTTGCAGCCAAACAGCTTTGAGGAAGAAAATTACAACCTCAGGCCAAATTTCAATTCAATATTTTGGACAGATTTTCTTTACATTCGACTGAAATCCTAAATCGGATCACCTGATGCTGCCAGATGGATGGTTTTTGTTTCACATTCTGTTTCACAAACAGATCTCGCGTGAATCCAGCTGGCTTCACGGTTCAAATCGGATTTACGCCACGGCCTCAATTCATCCAAACTAACATGTAAACTAACATCTACATCCTGCAGCATTCAACAGGGCAGTTTCGTCAGATGCTATGTTGTGTGGTGGTGAACGAGATACAAACGTATAACACCTAAAACCACCAACATCCCGCTGAGCAAGTTGATGCTGATCAGCCATTCACAGTATAAGAAGTCTAGAAAGTGAAAGTTTAGTAGCTGCCTTCTAGGGGTAGAAGATACTGTATAAATAAAACATTATTTTGTACATAAAGACTGTGTACAGTACGTACAGAGTATTTGATATACAGTTGTTCAGGCATCGTTTATCTATGTAATAGTGTATTTACTCCCTAGTCTGAAACTGTATAATCTATGTAACAATCACGTTGGAGCCTTCAAACCCTGACACAGGTGATGATGTAGAGACATGGCTCCTCCCACAAGCTGCTCATCAGATGGTAACCTTCAAAATCTTCCATACAGACGGTGGTTGACCTTTTCACAGTGCACTTCCTGATGCATTAGTCAGCTTCACAGCCAGACCAGACAGGCTTGAAACGTCTCTCTTCTCTTCCTGGAGAGACTTCATCAAGAGTGGGGTGTGAGTCTAGTCTACATTATGCTTGGTAAACACAGTTACACACGTTCACACTTGGGTGATGCTGAGAGAGCCTCACAAGCAGCTAGGGCTAGGTGCCTTGCTCAAGGGCAACTCAACTCTAGTTATTATGGAAGGGGAGAGAAGTGTGGATTTGTCATTCACTTCACCCATCCAGATTTACTCACCGAGCCCTGCAGGTTTTGAACCGGCCACATTCTGCTATGTAGCCTATTAACAAATACTCAATAGTATTTTTAAGTACTTTTTTACAATTTGTTTGATCTTTCCTTAACTGCCACTTAGAAAAACACCAGTGCTAGAGTTTGAAAATCCCAGGGATTTTTTTTTATTTTCCTCAGACAGGAGGCCGGCCCACCTGAGAGAGGAGGCCGGCCGACCTGAGAGAGGAGGCCGGCCCACCTGAGAGAGGAGGCCGGCCCACCTGAGAGAGGAGGCCGGCCCACCTGAGAGAGGAGGCCGGCCCACCTGAGAGAGGAGGCCGGCCCACGTGAGAGAGGAGGCCGGCCCACGTGAGAGAGGAGGCCGGCCCACCTGAGAGAGGAGGCCGGCCCACCTGAGAGAGGAGCCGGCCCACCTCAGAGAAGAGGCCAGCCCACCTGAGAGAGGAGGCCGGCCCACCTGAGAGAGGAGGCCGGCCCACCTCAGAGAGGAGGCCGGCCCACCTCAGAGAGGAGCCACCTGAGAGAGGAGGCCGGCCCACCTCAGAGAGGAGGCCGGCCCACCTGAGAGAGGAGGCCGGCCCACCTGAGAGAGGAGGCCGGCCCACCTCAGAGAGGAGGCCGGCCCACCTGAGAGAGGAGGCCGGCCCACCTCAGACAGGAGGCTGCCTTCTTGTGTTTAGCACTCGGTACCTTGCGCTCTATGATCTCGGCTGCCAGTCTCTTGGCATGGCGGTAGCTCAGGTTGCTGGCCGGCACTCGGACCACCTCTCTGAACAGGCCCAGCTGGAACTGCACCAGAGCCAGGGAGGAGGGGGGCACTGCTGTCATGGAGACCCTGCCTGAGGGAGAGATATGGGTAAAGGGTGCAGGTGACAGGCCTACAGGCGTCTGGAGGACTCTGATGTACAGACATGACAGAATTGGTGTCACAAATTAAAGCATACTGTGGGTTACTATAAAACCTAGGAGTCATCTTTGCTTACAAAATTGTTTGATGATGTTATCATTTATATATCTTTTTTAACGTGATGGTTTTCAGGAGGCCAAATCCTTCTAAAATGAATATACAGTATAGCTTTTTGGAGAGGTCTTCACATTTTTAGTCCAACTCATTATGGATAAGCATCTTAATCATTTAAAAAGCTTTGGTGAACAAGTACCATACTAACATTGTTACTGATGGAATTGTCTATATTTCTGAACAACTTTCTAAAAATTCATTTATGACATTTTAGAATAAACTGAATCGTCAAACAAGAAACAGAGTACAGCATGAATTCAGGCTCCTCCTAACCTCTGCACAGAGAAATAGTATCTGAACAGGTTCTCTGAAGCATCTAAACACCATCAGTAACTGATACCTACTTGATTGTGAGGGAGGCACCTGGCTTTCTTCAGTCCCTTCTAGGCTTCCACCTCCCAGGCTGGTATCTCAACCTCCCAGGCTGGTATCTTCTAGGCTTCCACCTCCCAGGCTGGTATCTCAACCCCCCAGGCTGGTATCTTCTAGGCTTCCACCTTTCAGGCTGGTATCTCAGCGATCTGGAGGGCTGACAGCAATCAGTCTAATATCTTCTCTGCACATTCTCTCTGTGAACTCTGGTGGGTTTGGTTTCCTTTTCTGGGGCCGTCGTCGATGACACAGGAAGTGAGAGTGAGCCGAGGCGAGCAACCTCAGTGTGTGTACGGTTCACAGCCCCAGGCCTAGCTGTAAAGACATATATTACACCCAACATGAAGGTAACATGCAGAACCCTTCCAGGCCTAGCTGTAAAGACATATATTACACCCAACATGAAGGTAACATGCAGAACCCTTCCAGGCCTAGCTGTAAAGACATATACTGCACCCAACATGAAGGTAACATGCAGAACCCTTCCAGGCCTAGCTGTAAAGACATATACTGCACCCAACATGAAGGTAACATGCAGAACCCTTCCAGGCCTAGCTGTAAAGACATATATTACACCCAACATGAAGGTAACATGCAGAACCCTTCCAGGCCTAGCTGTAAAGACATATATTACACCCAACATGAAGGTAACATGCAGAACCCTTCCAGGCCTAGCTGTAAAGACATATACTGCACCCAACATGAAGGTAACATGCAGAACCCTTCCAGGCCTAGCTGTAAAGACATATACTGCACCCAACATGAAGGTAACATGCAGAACCCTTCCAGGCCTAGCTGTAAAGACATATATTACACCCAACATGAAGGTAACATGCAGAACCCTTCCAGGCCTAGCTGTAAAGACATATACTACACCCAACATGAAGGTAACATGCAGAACCCTTCCAGGCCTAGCTGTAAAGACATGTACTGCACCCAACATGAAGGTAACATGCAGAACCCTTCCAGGCCTAGCTGTAAAGACATGTACTGCACCCAACATGAAGGTAACATGCAGAACCCTTCCAGGCCTAGCTGTAAAGACATGTACTGCACCCAACATGAAGGTAACATGCAGAACCCTTCCAGGCCTAGCTGTAAAGACATATATTACACCCAACATGAAGGTAACATGCAGAACCCTTCCAGGCCTAGCTGTAAAGACATATACTGCACCCAACATGAAGGTAACATGCAGAACCCTTCCAGGCCTAGCTGTAAAGACATATACTGCACCCAACATGAAGGTAACATGCAGAACCCTTCCAGGCCTAGCTGTAAAGACATATACTACACCCAACATGAAGGTAACATGCAGAACCCTTCCAGGCCTAGCTGTAAAGACATATATTACACCCAACATGAAGGTAACATGCAGAACCCTTCCAGGCCTAGCTGTAAAGACATATATTACACCCAACATGAAGGTAACATGCAGAACCCTTCCAGGCCTAGCTGTAAAGACATGTACTGCACCCAACATGAAGGTAACATGCAGAACCCTTCCAGGCCTAGCTGTAAAGACATATATTACACCCAACATGAAGGTAACATGCAGAACCCTTCCAGGCCTAGCTGTAAAGACATATACTACACCCAACATGAAGGTAACATGCAGAACCCTTCCAGGCCTAGCTGTAAAGACATATACTGCACCCAACATGAAGGTAACATGCAGAACCCTTCCAGGCCTAGCTGTAAAGACATATATTACACCCAACATGAAGGTAACATGCAGAACCCTTCCAGGCCTAGCTGTAAAGACATATATTACACCCAACATGAAGGTAACATGCAGAACCCTTCCAGGCCTAGCTGTAAAGACATGTATTACACCCAACATGAAGGTAACATGCAGAACCCTTCCAGGCCTAGCTGTAAAGACATATACTACACCCAACATGAAGGTAACATGCAGAACCCTTCCAGGCCTAGCTGTAAAGACATATACTGCACCCAACATGAAGGTAACATGCAGAACCCTTCCAGGCCTAGCTGTAAAGACATATACTACACCCAACATGAAGGTAACATGCAGAACCCTTCCAGGCCTAGCTGTAAAGACATATATTACACCCAACATGAAGGTAACATGCAGAACCCTTCCAGGCCTAGCTGTAAAGACATATATTACACCCAACATGAAGGTAACATGCAGAACCCTTCCAGGCCTAGCTGTAAAGACATATATTACACCCAACATGAAGGTAACATGCAGAACCCTTCCAGGCCTAGCTGTAAAGACATGTATTACACCCAACATGAAGGTAACATGCAGAACCCTTCCAGGCCTAGCTGTAAAGACATATATTACACCCAACATGAAGGTAACATGCAGAACCCTTCCAGGCCTAGCTGTAAAGACATGTATTACACCCAACATGAAGGTAACATGCAGAACCCTTCCAGGCCTAGCTGTAAAGACATATATTACACCCAACATGAAGGTAACATGCAGAACCCTTCCAGGCCTAGCTGTAAAGACATATATTACACCCAACATGAAGGTAACATGCAGAACCCTTCCAGGCCTAGCTGTAAAGACATATATTACACCCAACATGAAGGTAACATGCAGAACCCTTCCAGGCCTAGCTGTAAAGACATGTATTACACCCAACATGAAGGTAACATGCAGAACCCTTCCAGGCCTAGCTGTAAAGACATATATTACACCCAACATGAAGGTAACATGCAGAACCCTTCCAGGCCTAGCTGTAAAGACATATATTACACCCAACATGAAGGTAACATGCAGAACCCTTCCAGGCCTAGCTGTAAAGACATATATTACACCCAACATGAAGGTAACATGCAGAACCCTTCCAGGCCTAGCTGTAAAGACATGTATTACACCCAACATGAAGGTAACATGCAGAACCCTTCCAGGCCTAGCTGTAAAGACATATACTGCACCCAACATGAAGGTAACATGCAGAACCCTTCCAGGCCTAGCTGTAAAGACATATACTGCACCCAACATGAAGGTAACATGCAGAACCCTTCCAGGCCTAGCTGTAAAGACATATATTACACCCAAGATGAAGGTAACATGCAGAACCCTTCCAGGCCTAGCTGTAAAGACATATACTGCACCCAACATGAAGGTAACATGCAGAACCCTTTCAGATGTTTCTGCAGCTTCAGAGAGAATTGACAGCACTTTTATTCTTTCACAAGTTTGCAGACAGTGGACGAAAATGGAGGAGACAGAGGATCGGTTTGAAAAGTGGAATTTGTCTTTATTGAACCTTTGATAAAATATACATGAGGTTGGCCCCTTCAGAATAATATCCGTCACACCATCGTTAACGATGCATCCCTCCCTCCCACCCGCACAAGACCCTCATACCCACACCGTGATCTTCCACGGCTCCTAGTGGAGATACTGATCTGAGAAGCATTTGGACAACAACGAGAATGACGAGTAAGCAACAGTCAAAAATGCTCCCAACAACAGTGAATCAACAGCGCCCCCCTCCCTACTGTGGTAGACACTGGCAACGCAACTGCCCTGCTTCACACACATGTAGGGGGCTCGGTGTGTCAAGGCCTGTTGACTTCAGATCAACGTGGTGTGGTGACCCTCTTCACTATCCTCCAGCGTAAATTACCCTGACACCCCCGGGTGACCGACCGACTGGCTTACTGATATAGTGAAGAGACTAGTGTTTTGCAATGTGGTATATAGACAGAGAGGGCCTACGTCTGGAAGAGGAGCCACAATGCTTCTGGTATGTAAGACCAGTTTGATTATTAGAGACCTTCAAAACAAACTACAGATTAGTGTTGCACTAACTTTGTACACGACTAGACGGTGGTTTACGGTTGGTTGTGTGTGTGTGTGTGTGTGTGTGTGTGACATACAGCAGACACATAAAAGTCATACCGGTATACTGATAATTCTGTACATTATTTGCTGCGAACGACACTTAAAGCACTTTTCTCCCCCAGTATCTTTTTCCACTGTTCAGTCCATTTCACGTCTTTCCCGAAACACAGACTCCTCCCTCCCAATCCTCTCTTCCGGTCTCCACCCCCCCCTGCTTTTTCCACCATTTTCTCCCCAATTGTACTTGGCCAATTTCCTGCCCCGGTCGCTGCTCCACCCTCTGCCGATCTGAGGAGAGCCGTAGACTAGCACCATGCTTCCTCCGACACATGCGCAGTTGCCAGCTGCTGCTTTTCCACCCGACAGCGGGGAGCTTCACCGACAGGACGTAGCACGTGGGAGGATCGCGCTATTCCCACCAGTTCCCTTCCGCCCCAAACAGGCCAGAGGAGGCGCTAGTGGCTCTCTTCCAGTCATTTCTTCAATACACGCCGTAACACGTGCCACGTCGCACATCCCCCGCCCCAAAGCACATACAGCACAATCACAAGCTGATATTGTTCGGACTTATAAAGTGGACTCAGCAATGTGACTTCACTTTTGACTTCACAAAATGTCAGGGTGCTGCTCATTCAAAGGTGAACGGGGAGACTTGGAATGATTTAGGCGTAGGTTGAAGGTGTGCACGCACCGACGTTGACAGAATGCCTTCAGAATGTCTTTAGAATGTCTTTAGAATGTCTTTCCATTTGTCCCATTTGATGCTATTTTTAGCCATTTTAAAACATGTCTCATGGGTCTTTAAATCCAGGTTAAATTCTGTTGCAAAAAACAACAACCTTCAAATCCAGCCTCTGTCCTCTATCCGCTCTTTCTCTCCCCTCTTTGACTATGCACTGTTTTGAGGAGGGCGGGACCTCTGCTCTGATAGGACGATCTGTTAGGATGGTGTGGCTTGATCTATATCTATATCTATACCATAACGTTTATGTAGCACGCCCCAAGTCCTTTAGAATCTAAGAGGAAAGGAAAATGAGAAGTCTAAATCACATTCAGTCTGGAATTGACCTTCCTTGACCATAAAAAGGTTGTGGAAGAGTTAGAAAAAGAAACAGCTGCATCTGATCATCTGATCCCAATCCTGAATTCAGAATGTGATGTCAACTTGCTGAGTCTGATTTGAAGTCCACATAGTAAGACATGTACATTCTGTGGACAGGTCCGTTGGTATCGGTCGTGTTTTGGCGGAGTTCACACTCCTAAGCTTACGAACTAAACAATGCAACAAAAAAAAGCATCACCTCAAACCCAGTGTAAACGCCACAAGACCAACTTTAAATTCAACATTCAAAATGATTCACTTTTCAGTGCCTTCAATAGAAAAGCTCACTTGAGGTTGGAGCGAAATGCACAACAAACTACGACGAAATCGCCCGAGGACGGTCACCGGTCAGATTTTCAGCAAGTATTTGATTAAGACCAATGAAACCTATCCCAGTCCACAACAAAAAAGTAACATTGAGGATTGTTTTGCACAGAACAATACAAATGAAGCAGAAGTAAATCAGGGACAAATAACCAACTTCATAAGAGAGACCTCGACAATGACCTCACACACAGCTGGCGCCCTGCGTCAGCTTTCAACTGATAAAACCATCAAAACAACCATTTGGATGTTTACCTAATTAATTAGAGGTACCTACACCTTGAACTTCCTACTATAACAGGTCAGATTGATTTGAGGTACCTGCTACACCTTGAACCTCCTACTATAACAGGTCAGATTGATTTGAGGTACCTCCTACACCTTGAACTTCCTACTATAACAGGTCAGATTGATTTGAGGTACCTGCTACACCTTGAACTTCCTACTATAACAGGTCTGATTGATTTGAGGTACCTGCTACACCTTGAACTTCCTACTATAACAGGTCTGATTGATTTGAGGTACCTGCTACACCTTGAACTTCCTACTATAACAGGTCAGATTGATTTGAGGTACCTGCTACACCTTGAACTTCCTACTATAACAGGTCAGATTGATTTGAGGTACCTGCTACACCTTGAACTTCCTACTATAACAGGTCTGATTGTAAACGTAACATTTTTAGCACCTCAGCCACATCATGTTTTCTCCAGCATCAGTCAGACTAATCGGTTTTTGACCAATAGAAGGTTTTTCCTCTTAAGACAAATGAATAGTTTTAGTGGCAGATTAGGGTCAAATCATACCTGAAAACAAAGATTAGTGTTTGTTTTAAGCCCCTTGGAGTATCAGATGAGTGGAGTTTACAGCTTGAGAACAATTTAGATGATAAAAGTTTGTATATTTACTTTTTCCTGCAATGGTCCAAATGTTCTGGCCGTCATTGTGTTGTTCTCCGTGGCAAACGCCAGCAATGTGATACCAAGGTCTCTTATTTTGTTGACTCCAGTGAAAACGATCAGCCTAGCCTGCCTGCCAGGTGCCAAGATGGCTGCCAGTGATACGCTGTCAAAGGGAAAGTGCATCATAAGGGTTTTGGCTGAAACCTCGATGTCCAGACTTTCTATCAGCAGCTTTTTCAGAAGGTCGACAGATTTCACCAACTGAGGTACTTCATTTGTCTCACATCAGCGTTTCTTTCCCCCTTAGGGATGAGATGAACAGGCCATTTTCACACTAGGAGGCCAAATCTGATTTGTGAACTTTAGTGACCTATTCATGATTCTATCCAGATTGGTTTTATGAGTCTGGACGCTCCAAGTCTGATTTGTGTCACTTGTCTCAAACCACATATGGAGGTAGTTTCCAATCTTTCGACTGATGTGACGTCAGTGCGGACGCGCAGATCCACCGAATCTGATTTGAACGTCACTCGCAACTCGTCATCAAATGCTTCTGCGCAGGAAAACCACGTCACCAACGTACGTATTTACTGACGCCCACGTCGTTACCATAGCAACCCATGCAGATAGGCTGTTTAGGTCTGGACACACAGATCCGACTTGAGAATCAGATTTGTGGCAGTGCGGACACACTCCCAAATCAGATTTGGGAAACCAATCAAGATAATGATGATTAATGACTTTATCAGCAAATCAGATTTGCCTGTAATGTGAACATGGCCTTAAGTGTCTCCATCTGCTTCTTTCAATATACTTTCTTCTTCTTCCCTTCCTTAAAACGCTCTTTTCTTCTTTCCTTCCTTGCTAACTTCCTCTCCTTCTCTTCCAGTCTTTTTCAGAGTATCTTTCCAGTCTTTTTCAGAGTATCTTTCCAGTCATTTCCCCAAAATGAGATCCTCTTTAACTCAATAGTGTAAACCAAAACAAAATTCAAGTGCGCTATATATACAAAGAAAGAAAATATCAAATAATTTAAACCTGTATATACATACAAAAAAAATGAGAAGGCAAAAAGTGAGGTTTAACTGGTTAGCGCTATTGTTTTTTGAAAATACCCAAACGATTGCTTGTTTCTCTCTCTTTCTCTTACATAACCATTGTACCTGCTTTTTCCCCCCGCATGGTTAAAATATAAACAAATCGTAATGTTTTAGCATCTGTGATATCCATTCAATGGGTGGTTAGCATTAGCAAGTAGTTCATGCTACTAGTGAAATATACAGTGTGCAACGCGTCTCTCTAAACCGAAACTTGGGAGTACATCTAGCCTACCTAAAGGTTGAATGTCTGCACATGAGTGGGTCGATACGCACTTGTGACTAATATGCGAACATGATGTGGTCGTTGGTTATGGCGATTTGTCTCAAAGCGCAGACATTCCACTTTCTAGTAAGCAGCACGCCTGTGATGTGTGTCTAAAGATTATTTTTTGTCTAACTGTTGATTTTGATTGAGCGAATTATACAGCAAAGCAGCAGCTACCGTGTCTTTAGAAGCCATAGGATCATTATGGTGGTAATGCTCGTTTCCTCCAGTGTTCTTTAAAAAAGATGCTTCCAAAGTGTTTGATCTCGGTCGAGCTCAGGTGTGTTGTTTGATCAAACCAGCCTCTCCTCATCGGGCCATTCGCATTCTGTCTAGTCCCGCCTCCAGTCTCCTGTCTAGCCAATCAGGGAGCTGCGTCTTGATAGGTCCACGTTGCTGGCACTTAGTCCCCGGCAATCTGAGAGGCCAGAGTTGGCATCCTGAAAACAGACGAGTCAAGTCTTCATACTGGATAATGCTGTGATCAATATCCTGGGTCATACTGGATAATGATGTGATCAATATCCTGGGTCATACTGGATAATGTTGTGATTAATCTCCTGGGTCATACTGGATAATGTTGTGATCAATATCCTGGGTCATACTGGATAATGTTGTGATCAATATCCTGGGTCATACTGGATAATGTTGTGATCAATATCCTGGGTCATACTGGATAATGCTGTGATCAATATCCTGGGTCATACTGGATAATGCTGTGATCAATATCCTGGGTCATACTGGATAATGTTGTGATCAATATCCTGGGTCATACTGGATAATGTTGTAATCAATATCCTGGGTCATACTGGATAATGCTGTGATCAATATCCTGGGTCATACTGGATAATGTTGTGATCAATATCCTGGGTCATACTGGATAATGTTGTGATCAATATCCTGGGTCATACTGGATAATGTTGTGATCAATATCCTGGGTCATACTGGATAATGTTGTGATCAATATCCTGGGTCATACTGGATAATGTTGTGATCAATATCCTGGGTCATACTGGATAATGTTGTGATTAATATCCTGGGTCATACTGGATAATGATGTGATTAATATCCTGGGTCATACTGGATAATGCTGTGATCAATATCCTGGGTCATACTGGATAATGTTGTGATCAATATCCTGGGTCATACTGGATAATGTTGTGATCAATATCCTGGGTCATACTGGATAATGTTGTGATCAATATCCTGGGTCATACTGGATAATGTTGTGATCAATATCCTGGGTCATACTGGATAATGTTGTGATCAATATCCTGGGTCATACTAGATAATGTTGTGATCAATATCCTGGGTCATACTGGATAATGTTGTGATAAGTATCCTGGGTCATACTGGATAATGTTGTGATCAATATCCTGGGTCATACTGGATAATGTTGTGATCAATATCCTGGGTCATACTGGATAATGTTGTGATCAATATCCTGGGTCATACTGGATAATGATGTGATCAATATCCTGGGTCATACTGGATAATGCTGTGATCAATATCCTGGGTCATACTGGATAATGTTGTGATCAATATCCTGGGTCATACTGGATAATGTTGTGATCAATATCCTGGGTCATACTGGATAATGTTGTGATCAATATCCTGGGTCATACTAGATAATGTTGTGATCAATATCCTGGGTCATACTGGATAATGTTGTGATAAGTATCCTGGGTCATACTGGATAATGTTGTGATCAATATCCTGGGTCATACTGGATAATGATGTGATCAATATCCTGGGTCATACTGGATAATGCTGTGATCAATATCCTGGGTCATACTGGATAATGTTGTGATCAATATCCTGGGTCATACTGGATAATGTTGTGATCAATATCCTGGGTCATACTGGATAATGTTGTGATCAATATCCTGGGTCATACTAGATAATGTTGTGATCAATATCCTGGGTCATACTGGATAATGTTGTGATAAGTATCCTGGGTCATACTGGATAATGTTGTGATCAATATCCTGGGTCATACTGGATAATGTTGTGATCAATATCCTGGGTCATACTGGATAATGTTGTGATCAATATCCTGGGTCATACTGGATAATGCTGTGATCAATATCCTGGGTCATACTGGATAATGTTGTGATCAATATCCTGGGTCATACTGGATAATGCTGTGATCAATATCCTGGGTCATACTGGATAATGCTGTGATCAATATCCTGGGTCATACTGGATAATGATGTGATCAATATCCTGGGTCATACTGGATAATGCTGTGATCAATATCCTGGGTCATACTGGATAATGCTGTGATCAATATCCTGGGTCATACTGGATAATGTTGTGATCAGTATCCTGGGTCATACTGGATAATGATGTGATCAATATCCTGGGTCATACTGGATAATGCTGTGATCAATATCCTGGGTGTACAGTGATTGGACAGGTGATTGTCAAAGTAAAGCGTACCTGTGTGGTTTCCTCGACACTCTTGTTGAGGAAGTTGAGGGAGCTCGCTCTCTTCATACTGAGGGGCAGAATACAAACAAACAACAATTCATGATTATTGTGACAAGGCTCTGAGTCATTCTACATAACCCTCACAGTCTCAGTTAAGCCTCTGAGTCATTCTACATAGCCCTCACAGTCTCAGTTAAGACTCTGAGACATTCTACATAGCCCTCACAGTCTCACTTAAGACTCTGAGACATTCTACATAGCCCTCACAGTCTCACTTAAGCCTCTGAGTCATTCTACATAGCCCTCACAGTCTCAGTTAAGACTCTGAGACATTCTACATAGCCCTCACAGTCTCACTTAAGACTCTGAGACATTCTACATAGCCCTCACAGTCTCAGTTAAGCCTCTGAGACATTCTACATAGCCCTCACAGTCTCACTTAAGACTCTGAGACATTCTACATAACCCTCACAGTCTCAGTTGCATTTGAATAAAGTAAACGAAAAAGGACACTGACGCACATCAGATGACATGTCTTGATGCACACTTGAAGGCCACTCTGTAGACTCAACCTATCTGTTATTCTGGCCCTGTAGAGAGCACCGTGACACGGTGACAGGGCACAGTGTGCGATAGAGAGGAGCTGCAAATGTAAGGTACAAGTTATCTAAATACGTCTGTCTGTGTATGTACACAGGTTATCCAAATATGATGTCTATCTGTGTATGTACACAGGTCATCTAACTATGAAGTATGTCTGTGTCATAACTATATGTAACTAAAATGGAAATGTATATGAATATATTAATAACTAGTGATTGTCCAAATAAAGGATAATGTGATGTACATTTTCTCTATCAGACACCCTCAATGACAAACATGAAATAGGATTTGTTTTTAAAAGAAAACCTTGGGAAGAAGCGCAGAGAAAGGCATCCTCTCTTGAGTATGGTTACATCTACTGAACAGTGAGCGCCAAGAGAGGGCAAAGATTAAATATCACTCAATAAAATAAAAAAGATGCACTATTGATTTCCTGGCCTAGGGGGAAATTCGGGAAACACTGGAACAGAAGCAAAAGGCTGAATGAACAGAATATGAACACTGGAGTCGACATCCAGTTTTGCTGTGGGAACAAATTTGACCTGTATCCGGATAAGTTATCTGGATCTTATCTGGATAAGGGAAAACGCATCTTAATGCAAGGTGTTAATAAATCATGATCAGGATGTGGTCAGATCTTCCTGACCACATCTGGAAGCAGTCTGGCTCACATTGTGTTCAAATCTCTTTCATCCCATTTACACCTGGTTTTTAAATGCGACCTGTATCCAGATCACTTCTCTCTCCACTACAGGAGAGATGTGATGGGTGCAATCAGCCAAATGAGTTGGAAAATATGGGCATATCGGGGGAGGGGGAGAAATCCAATATTATGCATCTCTGATAATAAAGCAGTCCTCACCCTGGATCTCTGATAATAAAGCAGTCCTCACCCTGGATCCCTGATAATAAAGCAGTCCTCACCCTGGATCTCTGATAATAAAGCAGTCCTCACCCTGGATCTCTGATAATAAAGCAGTCCTCACCCTGGATCTCTGATAATAAAGCAGTCTGGATCTCTGATAATAAAGCAGTCCTCACCCTGGATCTCTGATAATAAAGCAGTCCTCACCCTGGATCTCTGATAATAAAGCAGTCCTCACCCTGGATCTCTGATAATAAAGCAGTCCTCACCCTGGATCTCTGATAATAAAGCAGTCCTCACCCTGGATCTCTGATAATAAAGCAGTCCTCACCCTGGATCCCTGATAATAAAGCAGTCCTCACCCTGGATCTCTGATAATAAAGCAGTCCTCACCCTGGATCTCTGATAATAAAGCAGTCCTCACCCTGGATCTCTGATAATAAAGCAGTCCTCAGCCTGGATCTCTGATAATAAAGCAGTCCTCACCCTGGATCTCTGATAATAAAGCAGTCCTCACCCTGGATCTCTGATAATAAAGCAGTCCTCACCCTGGATCTCTGATAATAAAGCAGTCCTCACCCTGGATCTCTGATAATAAAGCAGTCCTCACCCTGGATCTCTGATAATAAAGCAGTCCTCACCCTGGATCCCTGATAATAAAGCAGTCCTCACCCTGGATCTCTGATAATAAAGCAGTCCTCACCCTGGATCTCTGATAATAAAGCAGTCCTCACCCTGGATCTCTGATAATAAAGCAGTCCTCACCCTGGATCTCTGATAATAAAGCAGTCCTCACCCTGGATCTCTGATAATAAAGCAGTCCTCACCCTGGATCTCTGATAATAAAGCAGTCCTCACCCTGGATCCCTGATAATAAAGCAGTCCTCACCCTGGAGCCCTGATAATAAAGCAGTCCTCACCCTGGAGCCCTGATAATAAAGCAGTCCTCACCCTGGAGCCCTGATAATAAAGCAGTCCTCACCCTGGAGCCCTGATAATAAAGCAGTCCTCACCCTGGAGCCCTGATAATAAAGCAGTCCTCACCCTGGAGCCCTGATAATAAAGCAGTCCTCACCAGAGTCCTGCGCGGGTCTGATTTTCAAGACCCGGTTCCGCCCGGCCCCGCGACGTGCAGTACCGACCCCGCTCCGCGAACCCGCACATATGATCAATCAGTACCGCAACCCACCCCGCCCCGCAGACATGAGACCCGCCCCCCGACCCGGAACCGCATATAATAACCGTTAATCTGCAGTGCAAACATTTTGTAGTGAACCAAACGAAACTGCCACCGTTTCACACGAGAGGCGAACAGCAGTCTTTCTGGCCGAGACTCGTCAGCTGATGTACGTTAATTAGCTTTTAGCAGCTGCTAGCACTAACCAGCTGGATAGCTCTGCTATCAGACACACAGACAGTTACAGCAAGCAAAGTGACTTACCAGCTATTTCCAATATGTCCGGTATAATCCATACTGCCTTTATGATTGCTGTTGGAGGAACGTAAATCCACGTTGGGATGAGACCTCTCCTCTTTCACGCTATCCATCCATGACATGTTGTTGCCTTTTGCTATGAAAACAGCCAGTGTGTATGTTTGACTGGAAGCTAACGTTAGCCTACTATATTATCTGTCCGACTCGTATTGTCTCCAATCAATCACCTTGACCGCAGCTGAGTTTTGAATGTTTTGTGCAGTCCATATAGCGTCACACATTGCACAGTATGCGCATACTTGAAACGATGCCGGTTATGTAAACAAACTGCGAAAACGTGCGTCAGAAACTTTTCTCCTGTTCGAGTCAGACCAGCTGCCAGACACCCCCCCTGCCAGACACCCCCCCCTGCCAGACACACCCCCTGCCTCCATCTGAGTGCAACAGAAAAACATACAAGGCTCATACGTTGTCGTTGTTCCACCCGCCGCCCGTCCGCATTTATTAATTTTTACCCGCCGCCCGACCCACCAATTTACAGAAGTGTATTTTTTACCCGCCCCCCGCGTTTTTTTGCGGGTACCCGGCGGGGCCCCGCGGAACCCCGACCCGGTGCAGGACTCTGGTCCTCACCCTGGAGCCCTGATAATAAAGCAGTCCTCACCCTGGGTTGCGGGGCTCTTGTGGTCCGCTCCCCTGTAGCTTCTTCACCAGCATCTCACTGCTCCTTCTCAGCGCGTCGCGGATCTTCCCGAAGGAGCCGCTGCGGCGCAGAGAGCCGTTACCGTCCTGGAAGAGAAGACGCAACAACGCCAAACCAAGTCAGCGTTAAGTACCACCACATTAAATATGAAGAGGATTTCCTGCCAAGGCTCGTCAGGGACGCTTCTCAGCTTCCTTTTCATGCTTTCGGTTAAATCACAGCTAAGTTAAATTCTTAACAACCTTTTATTACATTATTAATATTACTATTCTATACTATTACTAATCACAGCTGGTCGATTTACATTACATGATGATTCAAGTAATTATGATTCGCTAATTCATTCATTCATAATTCATTCATACATTCATTATTATTATTATTCGTATTCATCACCGTTAAGCATGAACTGACCCCATTCCACTCAGCCGAGTCGTCGCCCTCGCTGTCCCCCCGCGGCCCCCCGCCCCCGTCCCTGCTCAGGCGCCTGTCGCCCCCTCCGACCCCCCCGTCCTTCAGCAGCTCCACCACCTTGCTCTGGTTAATGGCGTCGATACCCTGGGAGAGGGAGAGGAGGGAGAGCACACACACACACACACACACACACACACACACACACACACACACACAAAGACAGAGAGAAAAAAAGATGGAGTGATGAAGACAGAAAGAGAGAGAGAGAGGAGGGGGGGGAGGGGAATGGGAAGGGTGTACGATTGAATAATTATGTCTTCTACACAATGCTTAGCACAGCATGTAGGTTTTCTTTAACATAGTGTACAAACTTCAGCTTAGCAACCCATTCATAAATCAGTTGTTTGGCATGGTTTATAGGCTAATAAAGCACGGGAATGTCTGTTTAACCAATCAGGTTGCGTCGCTGGGCTCCATTGCGAAGGCCCAGACTTACTAATCTTAACAAGCAGTAAGTCAACTGGAGTGTTGGTGTAGTACCTGTTTGCGCGTCTTGGTGGCGCACTCCTCCAGTGTCTCCGCTGCTTCCAGTTTGCCCTGGCGACGGTACAGCGCTCCCAAGCTCTTTAGGGTGGTGTTCACCGTGGGGCTGCACCAAATCCAACAGGAAAATGTTGCATTTTAATCGTCTTATTCTACTAACTGCATGTGACAAAATGCTTTGAGTAACAGGCCTGGATTTCTGAAAATCCTCTTGGGACTAATTGAATCTTTGCTCCATTCACTTTCGAATGAAACAAAGACGAACGTAGCCTCAAGATGCCGAGTGCTATAATAGACCCATATATTGCTTTGCAGAGAGAGACTGGCCCTTTAATGAACATTGGATATATATATTGGCCAGTCAATATTGTTCAGCACAATGTGATGGAAAAGTGAGGATATGATTATTAGACTTGGCAGCATTAGCTGTGGCAGTCTGTAAAACCTGCACTGGAATCTGTGGAGAGATTTAGTCTGTCATGGTCCAAAGGCTGCCAACATTTCTTTGATTTTATTTTTATTTCATGTAGGGCTGTGACGATTAGTCGACTGGTCGCGATGACGTCGATTACCAAAATCGTCGCCAACATATTTGGTAATCGACGTCATCGCATGTTCTTTGGGAGCTGAAATTAAAAAAATTATTGTTTGTTTTGTTCCCCCGAAGCTGCTGCTGGTTCATTAAAAGATGTATGTATATGTCAATTATCATCTTAATTGTCTTTATTTTTAGTTAACACATGCCTAAAACAACTTCAAGCTAAATTTAGAAGCTGATGATAGCTAAATCAGAGCAATTGAGTAACTGTGTGATAAGCTGCAATTTATGATCAGATTAAATAATAGGTGACTAGTCGATTATCAAAATAATCGTTTGTGGCAGGCCTAATTTCATGGTCAATTTTTTTTATACTCCCATAAAATGTCAGCTATCGGCTGCTTCAATCCAGAAACATTGAAATGCAGAAAGCAATATCGGTCAAACCCTACATGGTTCTACTGATTTTCCAATAACTGACTCACCTGTCCACCTTGCAGGCCTTGTACCAACTCCCATACTCTACATATGGGCCGGAGTCCTTACGCTTACCCTGAGAGAGAGAGGGAGAGAGAGAGAGGGGGGGGAGTGAGAGACAGAGACAGAGAGAGAGACAGAGAGAGCAATTGAGAAACACATAAAGAGGTTATGAAGTATGACCCTATTATAAAGGCCATTAAAAAGATCCCTGGGGGTACGGTGGTAAGCACTGTCGCCTCACAGCTCGAAGGTCCTGGGTTCGATTCCCACCTGGGACGCTGTGAACGCTGAAGGAATGCGTGCCCGTCCGCATGTCCTCGAGTGCCTACCGCCCGGGTGGGGTCGTCAAAAGGGCCTTTCTGTGTGGAGTTTGCATGTTCTCCCCGTGCCTCCCGGGGGTTTCCTTCATATAGGAACCCCCTTCACCAAAACATGCAATATCCTGGTTGCTAATGTGGTTCCTCCTCTGGTCGTTAAGGGCGCCTGTTCAGAGGGAGGGGAACTGGTTGGAATAGCGTGAACCTCCCACGTGCTATGTCCTACCGGTGAAGCTTCCTCTGTCAGGTGAAAAGAAGCGGCTGGCTAACTGCCCATGTCTCGGAGGAAGCATGGAGCCAGTTTCGGCTCTCCCCAGATCGGCAGAGGGTGGAGCAGCAACCAGGATAAATACATTAAATTAGCACTAATGGGGGATAAAAAAATGGGATAAAAAAAAAAAAAAAGATCCTGATGGTCATTTGTGTAGTCTGCTGCCCTGCATCGCTCTTATTTAGCTCTCCTGTCTGCCTGCCAGGGACATCAGAGGACAGGGACATCAGAGGACAGGGACATCAGAGGACAGGGACATCAGAGGACAGGGACATCAGAGGACCAGGGGTCAGGGGTCAGGGGTCAGGCTAAATCACCCACCTTGCTCTCCTCTCTCTCCTCTGCGTGCATCCAGATTGGCTTGTTGTCATCTGGAAGACAAGGATAAAAGGAAAATCACATTAAGCCTCATTCTGGATTCTGGATCTGATTCAACATTTCCACAGGCTGAAATCATTTTTCATTCATTCATTTCCACTCGTGTGGCCCTGGTACTTTTTTTGTTTTTTGTTTTTGTTTATTTGAATAGGGACAGGTACACGTACATATAGTGTTCACAACATAAAGTGTCAATAAACCTATGATGTGTTGTAAGCACGTATAGCCCAGGGCTAGTTTGCAATGCCAGTCCCTAGATGTAACCAAACCATTCCTGTCAAATAAAAATAATAATACACAAAATACAATGAAAAGACACATAGCAAAGATCAGTCACTTACTGTTGACAGATCCAAACTCTTTCTCGTGTGCCCTGGTCAGGATCTCTTTGTACAGAGCTTCAGCATCCTTGAACTTCCCCTGCTTCAGGTAGCATGTGGCCTGCAGGGAAGCAACATGGTCATAACATTAAACCCTGCTTCAGGTAGCATGTGGCCTGCATGGAAGCAACATGGTCATAACATTAAACCTGCTTCAGGTAGCATGTGGCCTGCAGGGAAGCAACATGGTCATAACATTAAACCTGCTTCAGGTAACATGTGCCCTGCAGGGAAGCAACATGGTCATAACATTAAACCTGCTTCAGGTAGCATGTGGCCTGCAGGGAAGCAACATGGTCATAACATTAAACCCTGCTTCAGGTAGCATGTGGCCTGCAGGGAAGCAACATGGTCATAACATTAAACCTGCTTCAGGTAGCATGTGGCCTGCAGGGAAGCAACATGGTCATAACATTAAACCCTGCTTCAGGTAGCATGTGGCCTGCATGGAAGCAACATGGTCATAACATTAAACCTGCTTCAGGTAACATGTGCCCTGCAGGGAAGCAACACATCATAACATTAAACCCTGCTTCAGGTAGCATGTGGCCTGCAGGGAAGCAACATGGTCATAACATTAAACCCTGCTTCAGGTAGCATGTGGCCTGCAGGGAAGCAACACATCATAACATTAAACCTGCTTCAGGTAACATGTGCCCTGCAGGGAAGCAACACATCATAACATTAAACCCTGCTTCAGGTAGCATGTGGCCTGCAGGGAAGCAACATGGTCATAACATTAAACCCTGCTTCAGGTAGCATGTGGCCTGCAGGGAAGCAACATGGTCATAACATTAAACCTGCTTCAGGTAACATGTGCCCTGCAGGGAAGCAACATGGTCATAACATTAAACCTGCTTCAGGTAACATGTGCCCTGCAGGGAAGCAACATGGTCATAACATTAAACCCTGCTTCAGGTAGCATGTGGCCTGCATGGAAGCAACATGGTCATAACATTAAACCTGCTTCAGGTAACATGTGGCCTGCAGGGAAGCAACATGGTCATAACATTAAACCTGCTTCAGGTAGCATGTGGCCTGCATGGAAGCAACATGGTCATAACATTAAACCTGCTTCAGGTAACATGTGCCCTGCAGGGAAGCAACATGGTCATAACATTAAACCTGCTTCAGGTAACATGTGCCCTGCAGGGAAGCAACATGGTCATAACATTAAACCCTGCTTCAGGTAGCATGTGGCCTGCATGGAAGCAACATGGTCATAACATTAAACCTGCTTCAGGTAACATGTGGCCTGCAGGGAAGCAACACATCATAACATTAAACCCTGCTTCAGGTAACATGTGGCCTGCAGGGAAGCAACATGGTCATAACATTAAATATGAAAACACTTCATGTGCTTCAGGTAGCATGTGGCCTGCAGGGAAGCAACATGGTCATAACATTAAACCTGCTTCAGGTAACATGTGGCCTGCAGGGAAGCAACACATCATAACATTAAACCCTGCTTCAGGTAGCATGTGGCCTGCAGGGAAGCAACATGGTCATAACATTAAACCTGCTTCAGGTAACATGTGCCCTGCAGGGAAGCAACATGGTCATAACATTAAACCTGCTTCAGGTAACATGTGCCCTGCAGGGAAGCAACATGGTCATAACATTAAACCTGCTTCAGGTAACATGTGGCCTGCAGGGAAGCAACACATCATAACATTAAACCCTGCTTCAGGTAGCATGTGGCCTGCAGGGAAGCAACATGGTCATAACATTAAACCTGCTTCAGGTAACATGTGCCCTGCAGGGAAGCAACATGGTCATAACATTAAACCTGCTTCAGGTAACATGTGGCCTGCAGGGAAGCAACACATCATAACATTAAACCCTGCTTCAGGTAGCATGTGGCCTGCAGGGAAGCAACATGGTCATAACATTAAATATGAAAACACTTCATGTGCTTCAGGTAGCATGTGGCCTGCAGGGACGCAACATGGTCATAACATTAAACCTGCTTCAGGTAGCATGTGGCCTGCAGGGAAGCAACACATCATAACATTAACCCTGCTTCAGGTAGCATGTGGCCTGCAGGGAAGCAACACGTTGTAACATTAAATATGAAAACACTTCATGTAGGATCTGATCTGACAAGACAAAACAGTAGGAATGAGTGCTGTGAGTCAGCCTAAATAACAACAAAGCACCAGTCTAATCATCCTATGCATTGGAGTCGGGGTGTGTCACGTGGCCCGGGCGTATGTGTCCTGGTCGCTGTGCTAGCGCCTCCTCTGGTCGATCGGGGGCGCCTGTTCGGAGTGGAAGGGAACTGTTGGGAATAGCGTGATCCTCCCACGTGCTACGTCCTGCCGGTGAAGCTCCCCGCTGTCGGGTGAAAAGAAGCGGCTGGCAACTGCGCATGTGTCGGAGGAAGCATGGTGCTAGTCTACGGCTCTCCACAGATCGGCAGAAGGGGTGGAGCAGCGACCGGGCAGGAGGGGGAAAGTGGCCAAGTACAATTGGGGACAAAATGGGCGAGGGGAATCAGAAAAAAAAACAGTCCTTCAAATCAGTGTTGGTGTAGCAGGAAATATTTCATCACTTGTGTTAATGGGGAGTGGACTTGGTTCAGGCGATGGGTGCCCAGTGCTTGGCGAATCGACATTTTACGACATTCTAAGGACTATATCAGACATACAGTATTTGTTCTCTGGTGCCAAATGAACGAGGCATGTTAAACCTCCCTACCAGGTTGTTCTTGGTCTTGGCCACGTTGGGGTCGTCGGCTCCCAGTTTGGACTCGTAGATCTCCAGCGCCCGTCTGTAGTAGTACTCCACCTCCTCGTACTTGCCCTGGTTCTGACACAGCAGGGCCAAGTTGTTCAGCTGCTTGGCCACGTCCGGGTGGTACTTCCCCAGCACCTGGGCACGGCCGGGACCACAAGCGTCTTATCATCATTCATATTCTCATCAAATCTGAACTAACATGACGACAGTCCTTCCATTTCAAGTTCCTGACGGTGTATCTGTTTGTTGTCGTTACCTTCTCTCTGATCTCCAGGGCCCTCTTGCAGAGAGGCTCCGCCTCCTTGTACTTGCCCCTCTTGCCGTAGAGCACAGCCAGGTTGTTGAGGGTGGCGGCCACAGCGGGGTGGTCCTTCCCCAGCGTCTTCTCTCTGATGGCCAGCGCGTCGTTCAGGAGGTGCGCCGCCTCCTTGTACTTGTTCTGGTCCCTGGAGAGAGAGAGAGAGAGCCACGGAAGACGGCATTATTATTCACCTTTTCTAGTCTTCTTACGAGCATCTTTTTCGTCTATTTATGTGTAATTACTGTTTTTATCTCCCTCAAGCCTACTGTGTGACCCATCAAGTCTACTGTGTGACCCATCAAGCCTACTGTATGACCCATCAAGTCTACTGTGTGACCCATCAAGCCTACTGTATGACCCATCAAGTCTACTGTATGACCCATCAAGTCTACTGTGTGACCCATCAAACCTACTGTATGACTCATCAAGCCTACTGTATGACCCATCAAGCCTACTGTGTGACCCATCAAGTCTACTGTATGACCCATCAAGCCTACTGTATGACCCATCAAGCCTACTGTATGACCCATCAAGCCTACTGTATGACCCATCAAGTCTACTGTATGACCCATCAAGTCTACTGTATGACTCATCAAGCCTACTGTATGACCCATCAAGCCTACTGTATGACTCATCAAACCTACTGTATGACTCATCAAGCCTACTGTATGACCCATCAAGCCTACTGTATGACCCATCAAGCCTACTGTATGACCCATCAAGCCTACTGTATGACCCATCAAGCCTACTGTATGACCCATCAAGCCTACTGTATGACCCATCAAGCCTACTGTATGACCCATCAAGCCTACTGTATGACTCATCAAACCTACTGTATGACTCATCAAGCCTACTGTATGACCCATCAAGCCTACTGTATGACCCATCAAGCCTACTGTATGACCCATCAAGCCTACTGTATGACCCATCAAGCCTACTGTATGACCCATCAAGCCTACTGTATGACCCATCAAGTCTACTGTATGACCCATCAAACCTACTGTATGACTCATCAAGCCTACTGTATGACCCATCAAGCCTACTGTATGACCCATCAAGCCTACTGTATGACCCATCAAGCCTACTGTATGACCCATCAAACCTACTGTATGACTCATCAAGCCTACTGTATGACCCATCAAGCCTACTGTATGACCCATCAAGCCTACTGTATGACCCATCAAGCCTACTGTATGACTCATCAAGCCTACTGTATGACCCATCAAGCCTACTGTATGACCCATCAAGCCTACTGTATGACCCATCAAGCCTACTGTATGACCCATCAAGCCTACTGTATGACCCATCAAGCCTACTGTATGACCCATCAAACCTACTGTATGACTCATCAAGCCTACTGTATGACCCATCAAGCCTACTGTATGACCCATCAAACCTACTGTATGACTCATCAAGCCTACTGTATGACCCATCAAGCCTACTGTATGACCCATCAAGCCTACTGTATGACCCATCAAGTTTCAATTGAATTGGATTAAAAATCTAGATAACTTTATTTGATAAGAACCACAGATGTCGGGTAATTAGTCATGAGGGCAAAGTGAAATGCTGCTCAGCAGCCTATATATTGTGTAGGGTAGCTGTGCCTTCTTGCTCTGACTGATTGAACTGCTGCGCAGGTGCTCTTTATTTAGACTAGCCTACAGATATGATTATTTATGATTTATTTAGAGTAGCCTACATGTAGATATGATTATTTATGATTTATTTAGAGTAGCCTACATGTAGATATATTATTTATGATTTATTTAGAGTAGCCTACATGTAGATATGATTATTTATGATTTATTTAGACTAGCCTACAGATATGATTATTTTTATTTAGAGTAGCCTACATGTAGATATGATTATTTATGATTTATTTAGACTAGCCTACAGATATGATTATTTATGATTTATTTAGAGTAGCCTACATGTAGATATGATTATTTATGATTTATTTAGACTAGCCTACAGATATGATTATTTATGATTTATTTAGACTAGCCTACAGATATGATTATTTATGATTTATTTAGACTAGCCTACATGTAGATATGATTATTTATGATTTATTTAGACTAGCCTACATGTAGATATGATTATTTATGATTTATTTAGACTAGCCTACAGATATGATTATTTATGATTTATTTAGACTAGCCTACATGTAGATATGATTATTTATGATTTATTTAGACTAGCCTACATGTAGATATGATTATTTATGATTTATTTAGACTAGCCTACAGATATGATTATTTATGATTTATTTAGACTAGCCTACATGTAGATATGATTATTTATGATTTATTTAGACTAGCCTACATGTAGATATGATTATTTATGATTTATTTAGAGTAGCCTACATGTAGATATGATTATTTATGATTTATTTAGACTAGCCTACAGATATGATTATTTATGATTTATTTAGACTATTCTACAGATATGATTATTTATGATTTATTTAGAGTAGCCTACATGTAGATATGATTATTTATGATTTATTTAGACTAGCCTACAGATGATTATTTATGATTTATTTAGAGTAGCCTACATGTAGATATGATTATTTATGATTTATTTAGACTAGCCTACATGTAGATATGATTATTTATGATGTATTTAGACTAGCCTACAGATGATTATTTATGATTTATTTAGACTAGCCTACATGTAGATGTGATTATTTATGATTTATTTAGACTAGCCTACATGTAGATATGATTATTTAGGCTTTATTTAGAGTAGCCTACATGTAGATATGATTATTTAGGATTTATTTATTTTATACCAGCTGAATAAGTGTCCAAATGTTCATGTCATTTGTGTACTGTACTGCCACGGTGCCACCACCTCTTGCACTTAAGAACTCTGGTTAATGTATTCCCCCCAAAATCTATAAATCCTTCTCAAAGTCTACAGATCCCCCCAGCCTATAAATCCATCTTATCTGAAGAACATAAGGGGGGAATTCCCCCCTAGTTTGCAAAATGAATTTAGGCCCTGACTGTAATACAGAAGTTGAATTTGAAGTTCAGCATTAATACATTTGTCATTTTTTGTCTTATACTTACCTTTGTGTGTTATTGCAATATAAAACTACATAATTGAGAATCGATTCTAGATTCTGGAATCGAGAATCGTTGGAATCGAGAATCGATTCTGGAATCGGATCGTGACCCCAGGAATCGGAATCGGATCGGATCGTGGCTTAGCCGGATCGGAGCACCCCTATGTGTCATGTATGAAACAATCCAACACTCGAGTACCTGTAGACCAAGGCCAGGATGTTGAGCATGGTGGCGACGTCGGGGTGGTCGTGTCCGGACGTCTTCTCCAGGTCCTCCAGCGCCTGCTTGCAGAGGGGCACGGCCACCTCGTAGCGGCCCTGGGAGGCGTACTGGATCACCAGGTTGTGCAGGGTCCTGAGGCGGGCCGGGATCTCATAGCCTCCCTGCTGAGCTGCTACCTCTCCGCTGGGCTGGGCTGTGGGAGAGGGAGAGGGAGGGGTGAGCAGAGAGGGAGGGGTGAGCAGAGAGGGAGGGGTGAGCAGAGAGGGAGGGGTGAGAGGGAGGGAGGGGTGAGCAGAGAGGGAGGGGTGAGAGGGAGGGAGGGGTGAGCAGAGAGAGAGGGGTGAGAGGGAGGGAGGGGTGAGCAGAGAGAGAGGGGTGAGCAGAGAGGGAGGGGTGAGCAGAGAGGGAGGGAGGGGTGAGCAGAGAGAGAGGGGTGAGCAGAGAGGGAGGGGTGAGCAGAGAGGGAGGGGTGAGCAGAGAGGGAGGGAGGGGTGAGCAGAGAGGGAGGGGTGAG
The DNA here is from genome assembly GCF_964638095.1 of Poromitra crassiceps. Taxonomy (NCBI): domain Eukaryota; kingdom Metazoa; phylum Chordata; class Actinopteri; order Beryciformes; family Melamphaidae; genus Poromitra; species Poromitra crassiceps. The sequence continues at coordinate 57,799,582 of NC_139628.1, read as the reverse complement.
CAGAGAGAGAGGGGTGAGCAGAGAGGGAGGGGTGAGCAGAGAGGGAGGGAGGGGTGAGCAGAGAGGGAGGGGTGAGCAGAGAGGGAGGGGTGAGCAGAGAGGGAGGGGTGAGCAGAGAGAGAGGGGTGAGCAGAGAGGGAGGGGTGAGCAGAGAGGGAGGGGTGAGCAGAGAGGGAGGGGTGAGCAGAGAGAGAGGGGTGAGCAGAGAGGGAGGGGTGAGCAGAGAGGGAGGGGTGAGCAGAGAGAGAGGGGTGAGCAGAGAGGGAGGGGTGAGCAGAGAGGGAGGGGTGAGCAGAGAGAGAGGGGTGAGCAGAGAGGGAGGGGTGAGCAGAGAGAGAGGGGTGAGCAGAGAGAGAGGGGTGAGCAGAGAGGGAGGGGTGAGCAGAGAGGGAGGGGTGAGCAGAGAGGGAGGGGTGAGCAGAGAGGGAGGGGTGAGCAGAGAGGGAGGGGTGAGCAGAGAGAGAGGGGTGAGCAGAGAGGGAGGGGTGAGCAGAGAGAGAGGGGTGAGCAGAGAGAGAGGGGTGAGCAGAGAGGGAGGGGTGAGCAGAGAGGGAGGGGTGAGCAGAGAGAGAGGGGTGAGCAGAGAGAGAGGGGTGAGCAGAGAGAGAGGGGTGAGCAGAGAGAGAGGGGTGAGCAGAGAGAGAGGGGTGAGCAGAGAGGGAGGGGTGAGCAGAGAGCAGAGAGAGAGGGGTGAGCAGAGAGCAGAGAGAGAGGGGTGAGCAGAGAGGGAGGGGTGAGCAGAGAGGGAGGGGTGAGCAGAGAGAGAGGGGTGAGCAGAGAGAGAGGGGTGAGCAGAGAGAGAGGGGTGAGCAGAGAGGGAGGGGTGAGCAGAGAGGGAGGGGTGAGCAGAGAGGGAGGGGTGAGCAGAGAGGGAGGGGTGAGCAGAGAGAGAGGGGTGAGCAGAGAGAGAGGGGTGAGCAGAGAGGGAGGGGTGAGCAGAGAGAGAGGGGTGAGCAGAGAGGGAGGGGTGAGCAGAGAGGGAGGGGTGAGCAGAGAGAGAGGGGTGAGCAGAGAGGGAGGGGTGAGCAGAGAGGGAGGGGTGAGCAGAGAGCAGAGAGGGAGGGGTGAGCAGAGAGGGAGGGGGTGAGCACAGTGTCCAAACTGTTGACAACAACACAAGAGGAATTCTCTTGCTTGCTTTGCCGTAAAGTACATTGTGACAGTGACATATATCTTCCTGCTAAGTGCACAGTTGACTCAAAGGGAACACACAGGAAGCTGAAACAAGACTTCAGAGTAAGAGTTATAGGTATTTAGGCATCAATAATTGAAGAGACAAGGATGTCTCACTAATGGCTGGGAAAATTGCACCAGATTTGCATTTTCACTGTGGTTAGACTGGATCATCCATTTATAAGCAGGAGCTGCTGGTTAGACAATGAATAGGAGTTTTCCCGTGAAAGGGTCCAATCCGGCCCACAGGACGATTTCGCAAAGTGTACAAACTGCAGTGAGAAGTCACTTGTGAAGGCTAAGAGGTACCAGATTTCAGGAGCATGTTAAATATTCATGTTTTCTGTATTCATTCTGGGGAAGAATCTGAGTGAAATGTTATATGGTCTCTCTTGATTCTAAATATAGCTGAATTGCTTGGTTTGACCAAGTCAAACTATTTTGTATAAGCATTTTACGAAATATCTATGAAAATTAATGGTGGATTAAATCCCTTAGGATGCATGTGGAAGCCGGAAGAGGGCGTGACTTTGGAAAGTCTGGGTGTGTATCTACTATCTAGCATCTTCTTGGGGTCTCCCCAAGAATGCTGAGGTCGTACCTGGTCCTTGGTCGTCATCGTTGGGGAACAAGTCATCCAAACTGTCCTTCGAAGTCTCTCCTCCTCCTCCTCCTCCTCCGGTGGAGCTCTGGCTCCTCTCCTCTGAGGGCGAGACGTCGTCGTCAAACTTCTTGATCTGGTTCATGAACTCCAGGTGCTTCTTGTCCTCCTCCAGCTGGGCCACGCTCTGCTCGCTGCGCTGCAGCTTGTGCTGCGTGCCGGCCAGCTCGTCGCGCAGCCACTGGTTCTCCTGGCACAGGCGGCGCACCTGAGCACGCAGCTTCTGCTTCTCCGACTCCACGGCGCTCAGGTGGCTGGACAGGGCGATGATCACCTGGGGGGAGGTCAGGGGAGAGCGCAGCAACTGCAGTTACAGATATATTTGCCTGGCAGCAAGAAGGTTGTGGGTTCGAACCCCGTCCATGCAAGGTCCTCTTTCTGGGTGGAGTTCGCATGTTCTTCCCGTGTTTGTGCGGGTTGCGGCCCTATTAGGGCTGTGAATCTTCACTGGCTACGATTTGTTCTGTTAACGATTTGCTCTGTTAACGATTCGATTCGATTCCACGATGCATCTCGATACAGCTCAAAGTATCGCAGCTCCAAGTATCACATCCTCAATTTTCTGTATTATTACTGCACATGGCTACTTTTTCATCAATTAATACAAGCAGTCAGATAAATATCAAGTCCCTTTTTTACTTTAAAGTGCTTTAAAATCTGAATGTCAACAGAAATTTAAACATAAACGATTCAACGATTCATCCGTCAACGATTCGATTCGATTCACACGTCCGCATCGCGATGCATCGATTACACGATTAATTTTGACACCCCTAGACCCTATGCTCCACTTAGGAGTCTACAGGGAGGAGGAAGAAGAAGAAAGATGAACTGTGTATCCATCCATCTATCTATCTATCTCAGACTGTACTAGGGATGTTCATTTTGAAAATTTTCCAAAATCGATAATCTGTGAAAATTAACGATCAATTATCGATTATCGATCATATTAATACTTAGAATTTTTTTTTTTTACAAAATGAATGCCTATGGCAGAAAATACGAAAGACAACGTGTTCTCCTCAATGAACTCTTTATTTCAATGTGTCTCCTCTCCAACACTGCTGTCCCCGGCGCATGCCGGTGTGAATTCCCCATGTTTAAAACAGTTTTGTTGGCACAAAGGCCCGTGCCCAGCCAGAAAACTAGAGACTATATGAAGCTCCACCTCACGTTAGTCGGCTGTGCAATGGAGTGGGGCGAGGAGGAACGAATTCCACCCAAACCTAGTCCAAAAAAAAAAAAAAAAAATTAATAATTAAAAAATCGATCCAAATGCCACAGGATCGATTCCAATCCTTAACGATCAATTATCGATTTTCGATAATTGATGAACATCCCTAGACTGTACAATATCAATTTAGAAGCCTGTGTCTCCAGGCAGCATACAGTACCTGTGCCTCTCCCAGGCCCAGCTCGATGGCCTCCATGCTCTTGCGGAGCAGGCCAGACTTCTCGTGGGCGCTGGGCGGCTGGCTGCAGTCCAGCAGCGAGGTGAGGAGCTGGGCGTGCTCGCCCCGCAGCGTCTCCAGACCCTGCATCACCGCCTTGGTGTTCAGGACAATCTCATCCTGGCTCAGCCGCTCCAGGCCTTCTTCACGTGGGTACACCATGGTGGACATTACCTGGCTTCATACACACTGTGGAGAGAGGAGAGGAGGAGGAGAGGGGGAGGAGAGGAGAGGAGAGGAGGAGAGGAGAGGGGGAGAGGAGAGGAGAGGGGGAGAGGAGAGGGGGAGAGGAGGAGGAGGAGAGGAGGGGAGAGGATGAGGAGAGGAGAATGAGAGGAGAGGAGGGGAGAGGATGAGGAGAGGAGAGGAGGAGGAGAGGAGAGGAGATAGAGAGGGAGGGAGAGGTTAGGGGACAGAGGCGGGACTTTATTTATCAGGGGAAGATGTTTTTGCTGAGCAGACATACTCCAGCGCCGTCCTGCTCGACATTCATACAATTTACTAATTCTACATGCAGTCACACATGGAGACGTGCTCAGCTCAACCGCATTCTTCTTCTGCTGTTTTCTTTCTTCTTCTGCTGTTTGCAACTGAGCAGCTCCACTGGAGGTGGAGCAGGCAACATGAGAGAGCAGGAGAGCAAACAAAAAGACAGTGGATGACGAAAAGTAGGGCTGAGCGATTTGGACCAAAAATCATAATATCTCTGTATTTTTAGGCTGAATGCCGATGATGCACGATATATATTTCTATGAAGTGAGCTAAATCAATCAATCAATCAAACCTTTATTTAACCAGAAAATAAAAACCCATTGAGACCGAGGTCTCTTTTTCAAGGGTGATCTGGCCAAGAAGGCAAAAGCACGTTTCACGTCGTACAAAATACACAAGTACAAATACATATACAAAACTTCTGTCATTTGACCACCATCAACTCAAAATGGAGAAAATTTAAGACAAATAGAAATGATCTAAAAGACCAATGCAATAAAACAGTACAATCAAAAACGTGCCTCATCAACATGAGAGACAGCTAATAAGAAATCGAGAGGTAAGAAGAAAGGTTAAAGAAGAAAGAGAGTTAAAGAAGAGAAGAGGAGTGCTACACCTCAAAGCAGGAACATCAGGTGGCAAGGACCTCAGCTAGTTTTTGTTTAAAACTATATAAAGAGACCAGAGAGGCCAGTTTAAGGCGGGTCTGAAGGTCATTCCAAGACCAAGGGCCAAAGTAAAAAAGACTTCTCCTGCTTATATCAGTCCGCGCGGGTGGCACTCTAAAGCGCACCCAAGCGCTCGATCTGAGATTCACAGAACTCTGAATCAGTACGAACTTAGAGCAGATGTAGGGTGGAAGCTTGCCAAGAATAGCCTTATAAATAAAGATGTACCAGTGTTGCAACCTGCGTGTAGCAAGTGAGGACCAAGCAACCAAAGAGTAGAGCGTTTGACAAATGTTCAGTTGTAACCTTTAAGTCAGCCACATGCTGGCTGGCACGTGTCATTATGCCTTGGTGTGGAAATCATTGTGTGCTCGTAAAACCTCAGCGACAACACAAACAACCCACTGACCTTTGCTGCATGACGCGTAGGCTATTAGCCTACTGACGTGATTTATGATCCATAAATCTATCGCACGCCCGGCTTCACTTCCTCTCAGCAAATATCATTATATAATGGAGGATAGGGAACATAATAATGTCGGATATTAAAAACCCGTGTGGCTCGTTGTGAACAGAATGCAAGTTATTTCTGCAAAATAGGTTTCACTCACGTCACGTCATTGGGTGACACGATGGGAGTGAGGTCAGCAGAAAAGCGATAAGAGGAAATATACAAGAGAAGAGAAACGCTTTTCTTTTTAGGAAGCCCAAAGGATCTGTAAACTTCAATCTATTGGTTTGGATCTGAACCACCAGTGGTTCGCACCAATCAGCGTCCTATGAGGCAGCTAGGGGCGGGCTTTGGTGTGACGCCAGCGAGTCAAATGAGAGGACCAATACTGACCGGCTGTAAGTGAAACCATTGCAACAGCGCGCGCGTGTGCGCACATGCACACACACACACACACACACACACACACACACACACACACACACACACACACACACACACACAGGAGCCATTTGTGCAGCATCGTGACTTTTCTCCTCTCCTGCTGCTTTGATCGTGGACCGCACCTGTTCTCCATCCCCCAGCCCCCCCCCTCTCTCTCTGTCTGTTTATCTCTCTCACCCATCCTCCTCTCTCTCTCTCTCTCTCTCTCTGTCTGTCTATCTCTCTCACCCATCCTCCTCTCTCTCTCGCTATCTCTCTCACTCACCCATCCTCCTCTCTCTCTCTCTCTCTCTCTCTCTGTCTGTCTATCTCTCTCACCCATCCTCCTCTCTCTCTCGCTATCTCTCTCACTCACCCATCCTCCTCTCTCTCTCTCTCTCTGTCTCTCTCTCTCTCTCTCTCTCTCTCTCTCTCTCTCTCGCTATCTCTCTCACTCACCCATCCTCCTCTCTCTCTCTCTCTCTCTCTCTCTCATCTCCCATCCGCCCCATCCATTGACTGCAATGCACCAATATGAACGCTTACCTATAAAAAGTGCATCGTCTCCAAACCCAGAGGGGAAGCTAGGAAACGGGAAAGGGGAAAAGGTGTCTCGCCTCGGGAAATGAATGTCATCGCCGACATAATAATCTATTTGAAGTGGCGTCATTAGGGCCACATCAACCTTGCATCAATGGCGCGCTGAAGAGAGAGAGGAGGAGGTGACGCGTCGCTTGGCAAAGGATCAATGAAGGTGACCGACAGACAGTGGCGACTGGCGAGCAGCATTGTTCAGTGGAGAGACAACGCTAGCTGCTCTTTTATAGATACGTCACTTGTTCAAATTTAAACGAGATAACTGTTACCATAACTCAACTGTTTGTTGGTGTAAAAAAAAAGACATACAGTATATTGTTCTGGCATGTAAACAGTACGTGTTTGTAAACAGTGCAGGCCCGAGTCCAAAGATGCACCAGCCTTAAACAACGGTTGATTAGAAAATGGTGCCCATTAGGAGACTAATAAGCAGATATGGATGATGGAGCAAATTAAGACGCAATGTTTCATAAGCAGCTCCACTGTCGACTGCTGGTGACACATATTGACGTACCTTACCTAGAGGTAATGTTACATTTGACAGCTTGCTAAAATATGCCAATACATTATCAACATCATGGCGACATATAAGCCTTGTCCACCCGCCTTAACGTTACCTTCATCGAAGACGCTTATTGAGGTGTTCTCTCATTGACAGGTGCGATCGCTTTCCGCGTCCTCGGACAAAGCGGGCCAATGTTGTGATGCTCTGGCCCAGCGTCAAGTTAGCCGGAGTAAAACACACCACTTCCGGTCACGGCTTTCAAAAATAAAAGCTCAATTAGCTTTGAGGGATGATGCCCCAAACTGAAAATGAAGAATGCGTGTAAGGTTTGTAGTGTATGAAAAGTCTTATTTATGACACATAGCCACAGGCTTAACGACGTTATAAGGCTGCTGCCCCAAAAGCAATGAATGATGTCAAGGTAAAAAATGGCTACAGTCCAAGCACACTTACCGTAACTTGACGATGGGGGACAGCAGGAGAGTGCTCCTTACCACATCAAATATTAAACACAGATAACGTAACGGTGTGGGCCGTTACTGAACGAACGGCCATCCCCACGAGCAGGTAGGCGCGTGAAACGGCTGCTGCCGTGGTCTCTTTGTCGATATCAAAGTGTGCTCAAAGTAGGATGACAGCAGAGACCCGAAAAATGGCTGGCTGTTGGCCGAATTTCTCCCAGAATCCACAGCCAAAGATTAAGTTAAATCAAGACAAGATAGTTACCATCTTCTCGGTCGCTTGACCGGAACAGCGTAGGGGCGGGTCGGGAAATCATTTTGCGCATGCGTACAAAATACAACCTATTCTAAAGTAATACTGCCTAGTGCCTAGCCTTCCATTCTAACTTCCATTTTCAGAAAATAAAGATCATTCTGTTGTTAGCCGGATACAAAGCAAGAACCTTCATGAATATTACAGCAATGGGATTTAGGGGGGTTTAATCACACATAGACTCGTTTTGTAGACTGCAGGGGGCAGTGCCGTGGCCTGCAGGGGGCAGTGCCGTGGCACTGAAATTGAGTCACCTTTTTTCCTCCTGTTTCATGATGTATGACTTTGCAGCACCAGCCGAACGTCCAGCAACAAGTGATGTCACAGGTGTTGATTTAAAATGCCACTTCTTTTCTCCATATTTCTGGCCTGGGGGCCTGAAAAAAATCAATCAATCAACCAACCGATTAATTAATAATTCATTAATAATTAATCGTTTTTTGGGGTATTTTCGTACTATGATCCCAAATGTAGGCTACATTTTAAAAATATGCATCATGCTCTTTAAAACAAAATTGTCATTCATTCGTTCAGTCCCGTGGTCCCAAATCTAAATGTAGAAGAACAGCAAGTCAAGTCAGAGCAAATCAACAGACAGTCCAGTGTCAATTTAATATCTTAAACTAAGAAAAATAATCTGGGGCTTTTCAAGTCAAAGTCAAGTCTCAAGTCACCAGAACCCATGGTTTCAAATATTCTCTTAATGCATATTTCTCAAGCGATTAAAACTGTGACTTTAGTTTGACTCGAGTTGATCCGCACAAAACTATCAGCATGTTTAAGATGATCCAGCTAAAAAAAAAGGTCTAGTCTCTCTAAACGTGATTTTAACGGAAAGGAGTGAACACTCCTGCTTCGCCTATACTCTCTGCTGTGACGTCAGAGGGCGCAACAGGCAGGAGCGGGGCAGCAGCATGGGCCCCTGTGACTGAGGTAGTGAATGATGCGAGGTTCGACTCCTTAAACTCGAGTTTGGGTGACTCACTATGAGAGTCGGGTTTTCGAGTCACTTGAGTCAGTTACCCCAAGAGCCTGGGGAACCGCCCCCCTCCCCTCCCCTGCCCAGAGCAGCTCACCAGAGACGTCCGACTCTGCTCTGCTGGGTCACTTTCGGTTTAGCCCTCGAATTGCTCTGAGTCTGAGGAATGTAGCCTACAGGGCAGGATACTGTATTTCCCCAACACAGATGGGAAAAGTACAGAGAAGTACAGTTACTTGTGTAAAAAAGAAGTGTGTAAAAGTAGAAGTACTGGTTCAACTTGTTTACTCAAGTAAAAGTAAAACAAATACAGGCTCTGAAATGTAATCAAGTATAAAAGTAAGACTACAAGCATCACAGCAGCAGGTGCAAAGAAAGCTCACCATACAAAGGGTTGATCCCATATAGCTTATACTCCCTTCCTACATGATGATGCCAAAGCAATTTAGAAAACAATCCATCCCGTTCATTGAGAAATATCACGTGAAGAGAGAAAGAATGATTCAATTCCTTCAATCAGGCCCGTAGCCAGAGTTAGAGAAATACTGAGGTCATTTTAGCGTGGCGTAGGGGGCCCAGGGGGGGCAATGCCCCCCCGGATAGAAAGGAAATTTTGTCCATTTTAAAGTAAAATGCTTCAATCTGGTGCACTTTGAGAGCAAAATGAAGAGGCTAGATCTATAAAGAACTACATACATCATGTTAGATTAATATCCTCTTTACTGTGCTGTTGCTTTAAAATGATCCAAAAAATAAATGTCTCCCCATATGATATAATTTATATTCTGCATACAGGTCACATATGGCAGAATACTGCTCAATTAAATACAATGGCCCATCTACACAAACATCACTTTACAGGGGAGTTACTTACCCATTCACTTCAATAGAACTGCCCCCAAAGTCTAGCCCCAATCTAGTCTCAATGCAAAATCTGAATGTTGTGAGTTATCTCTCTTCCTTCTATAGCACACAGAGAGGAAGCAAATTGTTGCATTTCCGATCAACTGTCGCATTAAAACATCAATGACAGATTAATAGATCTGGGGACCGGGGCTATTTTTCAAAAGAAAAAAAAAAAAAAAAAAATTGGTGTGGAAAATACCGAGGTCATGACCTCGGTGTCCTCAATGGTAGCTACGGGCCTGCCTTCACTGTCTACTCCTGTAAATACAATGTGATGTACATGAAAACAGGAACTGACTACAGTGACGGTAAAGTTGTGAGAAACATGACATATGCCATCGATTTGCAGGTTACACTCGACTCGTGAATCGCTCGTTGTGCGTCTTCTCTCCTGTGCTGCTGAAAGCACTTCTCTATTCACTTGATCAACTGTAGCAACCTGTTATTATAATAGATCCATGGTAGCAACCCCGGCCAATTTGATCCTTTGCCCCCAGTTTATGAAGTAGGCTACATCATCACAGCAAATAAAAAAGTATGTAAAATCGCTGATGACGTTAACTGTTGATGTCTGACCTTTGTCTTTTCTTATCAGAACTTCACACAATCAGCATCTCGTTTGATATAAAAAAGAAAAAGTCACCTGAATCCCAATGACACAGAATGAAAGTGATACCACTCTGAGGATGTAAACCTCACATGTAGGAACATGTAGGATGTAACCTCACAAAGTAGGATTATTTACCTAAATGTATATGAGCTTAGATGGTGGTGTTACATTTACAGTCAGTGCTTTCCTGTAAGCTATCACTATTATAAGTGACCTTATATCCTTATGTGACCTTATGCAAGATGTAAGACAGACAGGAACGTAAGCATTAGTAAGAGAAGTGTTACCAAGCCACTCCTCCTCCTAGTTTAGGTACTTTTCCAAAGTGGAGTACCTCCCTCCGGCCCTCCCCTTTTATACTTCCCATGTGCTGCCCAATGTTATGTTTTGAAGTTTTTTAGGCGCATGTTATCACTCCCACTTCATGAGAACAGCACTCCATTCACACAGAAGATACAGATGCATACACACATCTTCTCTGAAGACACAGAGACATTTTCTCTGACTGGACTCTTCAAGAGGCTGGAGGAGATGGGTAAGATGTGTTTTAGTTTGGTTTTTATTGTTGACTCTTGACAGAATATGCTAAATGTAATAGCTATACACACCAGTACCTAACATATCAATGAGGCTCTGTATATCAACATTTTCCACTTAGATTGCCATAAATGAAATTAATAAATAGAATAATCTTCTAATCTGGGACAATAAAAAACATATTGAATTGGTTTTGATTACAAAATACAACAGGCATAATTAAATAGCAATAATTTTAACCAAAATATTGATTGATCTGAAGCAACAAAACTAAGGCAATATGGTACAATTAAGCTATATTCAATAATGTAATACAATCATAGGGGAAGATAAAATCAGATTAAAAAATCAGATTAAATAATTCTGAAGTCAGTGCAACTCAGAAGCGGGGGGGGGGGGGGGGGTTGGGCAGCCCACATCTATAAATCACAACATCATTTGATGTAATGATCTAATGGCTTTATAGAATAACTCAGAAATGGTATTGCTACAGAGGTGTGAAGCCACAGCAGTGCTATTGCAACAGCTATTTGCGTTATGTCTGTCAACTCAATCAACACAACTCTTTTCTTCTAGCAATGGTTTGAATGCTGTAATTGAATAGAGTATTCACATTTGTAAATATTTGCACAAATCATTTGCTGCATATTCAATAGGTTCATCAAGTGTGAAAGTTCAACCTGCTGATTGACATCACTTTTGTTATTGCTGCCAGCTAACTGTCCAACTGTAATAGTTGTAAAAGCAAAGGCAATTGTGTTACTGCTTTACAATCCATTTTATTGTTAGAGCAAGGCAAATGATTAACAAAGTATCCGGCTCCAAAGAAAATCCAATGTCGATATAGTGTGACCTTGTTCAAGAAGTGTGGGTGTTCTGGTCCCAGGCAAATACATTGATTATATTAGTCCATCAGTCATTCACATTTTTATATTCTTTATCTTCAGCTTATCTTCTTTTATCTCTTCTATATTTACATTTGTAGCTTTCAGTTTCCAATGAGAATTGGACGAGCCTTTTCCCGTAAATCGCTGCCGATCTGGCCACACACAGTAAAGGACAATGATAGTGAATTATATTGCAAAATTATATATATATATAGGCATACATACATGCATACAGTACATACATACATACATGGGTCATACATACATACATACATACATACATACATATATATCACAATCACAAGATGCCTGGTGCCAGTTATTTACCAATGCCTTTGTGTTCCCTTGTCTACTGTAGGGTTAGAGAGGTCGCACAGGTGTGGCATGTCTTGCCTGGGTCCCTTAACCCTGCATGACCAGGCTGTAGGGTTAGGGTTAGGGTTAGAGAGGTCGCACAGGGGTGGCATGTCTTGCCTGGGTCCTTTAACCCTGCATGACCAGGCTGTAGGGGACGGGGTCACCCTGAGCCAGGGGGGACGACGAGCAGAGAGAGCAGAACGCATGTTCAAGAACGGCCTGGTGTTCAGCAGCCGCCCAGTGAAGGTACAGGAGAGGCTTCATCTGAGGGTGGAGAAATCTGTGCACACCTGGCACGGAGCGCTGCGACTGGGCTTCACCAACGTCCCACCCACAGACAGAGCTCTGCCTCTGCCCCCCATGGCCATTCCCAACCTCACCAAAACCCCAGGGCACTGGGCTGCCCCCATACCCGAGATCTGCTGCAACGAAGGCTCCGAGCTGGAGTTCTGGGTTTCTCGTGGCGGAAACATATACTGCAGGGCGGACTACAGCAAGCACAAAGTGCACGTGCAGGCTGGGGTAGACCTCAGCCAGCCGCTATGGGCCATGATAGACGTCTATGGACAGACATGTTCCATTCTCCTACTAGGTACGTTTACCGTCAACACTGACTCTGCAGTGCAGCCTGTTCTTCCTGTTCTGATTGAATTGGAACTGATTCTATGTAAACATGATCAAACTTGCTTGACATCTTGGATTCCCCACAAGAGTGTAAAAATTCCATGTTATTCTTTGTGCAGGCTCAGAGAAAGGCAGGCAAAGAAAGTCTTGTCCTGGACCTGAGCAGCTTCCCTTTCCTGACGTCGACAGCCACAGCCATCTCAACCACATTCCCCACGTATACTCTCGCTCAGGAAACCTCAGTGACAACAGTGAAGGTAAGACTCAGTCATGAAAACATGGAATATAGCCTACTGTAGCTGTTACACATCAGGAGTTCAATGACTTCACCTTCTTTTGCTTCGTTGACCTCACCATTGTCAGGATTACAGAGGCAGCTAAACATCGCCAGAAACCTTCAATAATTAGTCAGCACAGTCTTTTGAATTATAGCTGCAAGAAATGGATACTGTAGCACATGACAGTCTGATGTCAACAAGCTATTTGATAATACACCATTCATGTCGGTTACATTTGCTACCAACTCACTGGCTGCAATGTAGGTCAGGGATGCACAATGATGTGCCGAGAATCTGTATGTTTTCATTCCAACCAAAGACTACAGCAGGTGATCTCACCGATTAACCAAAGAGGAACTAACCAATCATCTGCTGTTGTCTTTGGTTGGAACGAATACCTCAAACTTGCAGACTCTTGGCTCTTCAGGGCACATAGTTGCCTACTCCTGATGTACTGTAGGTCATAATGTTTACCCTCTATTCTGATTACAGATTCAGAGACTACAGAGGACTGTGTGGCGTGTATGGAAAAGGAGGCCAGCATCACTCTGGCTTGTGGCCACCGGTGTTTATGCAGCCACTGCGCCTGCAGAGTCAGGGAGGAGATTGGGACCTGTCCATTGTGTTTGCAGGACATCTGACAACAGTGGACACGAGCTGATGAGTGACTCTGAGAAAAGAACACACTGTGAAAAAAATCTGACAGAATGTGTCAATCTTTGCGAATATGTGAATGTTGCTGCAGCACTTGTGAGATGCATTGAGCTGAGCTGTTGAGGCGATGCTGATTGCACATGATCTCCAACTGAATCTTCTGACTATGCGAAGGATTGTATCATATTATTGCTCAAAATATATAGAAACTGCACATGCACTTTCAACAAGGATAGAATCAAGCCTCTATTCAATAACAGCCTAAAAAACTAAACCTATGATCTGTAATTGCCCCTTTAAAAAAAAAATAACAGTCAAAAATCAAGTGCAATATAATGGTGATTTTCAGTGTAGCACATACTTTGGAGATAGAAACATGAATGATTACGCGCTTTAGGCACTTTTCTATTTCCTGCTTAAGCTGTATATGATGAAATGTATATAGTACCTAATATTTATGTAATTCTGTATTTTATTTTATAATGTGTGATAACATTCATGAATGTATTGTGCCAGTTGGGATTAAGGTCAGAAAACAACAAAAACAGGAAAACATGGTTTGAAATCTAATCGAACAAGATTTGTTATAGACTGTGAATGATAACCACTATTCTGTTGAATAAGTGAGTGTGACTGATTCAATCATAATGGCTGTAGTCATTCTGCACCATATGTCATGTGTTTCAATCAAATATTTTAAATACATTGATTGTGGATGCAGGCTGGTTCATGTCAATGATTTTGGAATAAAGACTGGCGACGCCTATCTGGTAAAAAAAAAGATCCATGCAATTCTAATTAGAACCACTAAGAGGCAGTGTTCATGACACTTTGTGTGTGAGCCAGGCTATCAAAATGTGATAGTATGAGCCTGATTATTTTCTGAGGTCCTCAAGTATGTGTGTGCATATACACAAGGTTGGGGAGTAACTGAAGACATGTATATAAAATACAGTATTTAAAATACAAAATATGAGTAACTGTATTCCATTATACAGTAGTTACAGTTTAAATTGGTGGCATTCTGAATATAATTACCGTCCTTAAAAACTACTTCATGGTATTATTTTATTTGTTGGTTTTGTTTTGTTTTATTTGCTCTAAAAGTAATGAACAAATTAAAAAACTTGGAACAATTTGCGTGCGTGCACAGTGCACCTGCCACACACCACAATGGCAATGTTGGACATCCAGGACACTGTCAGGAAAGCATTTTTGACATAAAAACCATTTTACTTACAAACATGCTGAAGAAGTCATCATTTCACACAAACATTTCTCTTTGTGACCCTGTGTGCTCTCTCTTTATGCTCTCATTTGAAAGGCTAGGCTAGTGTAAGAATATTATTGCACAATTTAAGTCATCTATCTATAAACATTTGGCAATGTGGGCTCTGTTCTCTGTTTAAATTTTTGTCCCACTGATGATGTCATCAGTGATGTCATAAATCACTGATGATGTCATACGTGATGTCATCAGTGATGTCACTTGCGCAATTGTGCATTGTGACATCACTGATGATGTCATCAGTGACATCATCAGCATTGTGTCATCAGTGATGATGTCATCAGCTGCGTGTGCCAATAGGGCAGGCGGGCGAGCTTAGGAATCGAGCGTGCATAGTGTGCGAGATGCCTAATACAGGCGTTACCGATCATACATCCTGTTCTGCAGCCTCTTAGCTGGACAGAGAGATCATCCATATTAGGGATGTCAATTTTCGGTTAATTTCACTTTCGATTAACCGACGCTAATAATCGATTAACCTATCGGTTAATTCATAATTTTTTAATATTAAATTTTTTTTTTTTTTTTTTTTTTTTTGTTGGTCTATTTACTCAATGAGCTCATGCCCAAACAAGGCGTGTCTATTTAGATGCTGAAATGTTAATGCTTTTTGTGTTAGAATTATGCCTTTATTTTTTGTTGGCTTTGCTGAAATTTATAAGTTTATTGCCACATTTTGATCAGGTAATCATTCCAAAATCATTCTGGCTCTTATATGGATGACAAGGAAATATATTTTTGAGAGCTTTATTTCCTGTTTATGTAAACATTACAACAACAACAATCTGTTATTTCTTTTGATTTTTTCACATTAGGCCTACTGTCTTTTGCAGCATAAAAACTTAAACAAAATATAGCCTATTTCGATTTGCTGCCAACAATTGAACAAAATTTGAACAAAATAGTTGCATGATGCAAAACACTGTGCAAAATCTGCAAGGAAACTCAAAAAACGTGTCCAAAAAAAAAAAAAATTTTTTTTTTTTTTTTTTTTTTTTTATATTAACTGATAGACCGACAGCAATAACCGAACAACGACGTTAGCGACGGTTAATCGATTAACGGTTAACCGTTGACATCCCTAATCCATATATAAATTAAAGAGAACAGGGGAGAGTAGCCCCCCCTGCCGTACCCCATTACCAACACCAAAAGGGGTAGAGACACTATTGCCCCATTTTACCAGCATACTCTGGTTGGCATACCAGTATGCCAGTATGCGTATTATGCTGCCAGGCACACCTCTTTGACTTAATTTTAGAAACAGCTTATGATGATTGACTCGATCAAAAGCCTTCGATGCATCTATAAAACCAACTAAAACAGAGGAGTTCTGCCTTTTATAGGCTTCGACAACCTCCTTCAATGCATAGATACACAAATCAGTGCTATGCTTGGCCTTAAAGCCAAATTGATTATCAGTGCTGGATATAAACAAATTTAAACGATCTAATAAAACCATTTCAAATACTTTGGAAATCACACTGGCTAGGGCAATAGGCCTGTAATTATCTAGGCTCTCAACTTTGCCAGTCTTATCCTTGATAACAGGCACCAGAGTGACTGACAACATAGATGGCGGCAGAAAACCATGGGTCATAAAGCCATTGAAACACATGGCAAGAAGAGCTGCAGCCTTGGGGCTAGCTAACTTGAGATGTTCAGCAGAAATATGATCTAATCCACATGCTTTGTTATCGGCTAGCTGTAAGGTCGCCTGGTAAACTTCTTTAGCTGTAACAGACACTACATCGTCATTCACAATGGTGCCCACATTATAAGGACTACTTTTAACACAGTTGAAGAGGACAGAGTAATGTTGCCTCCACAGTTCAACAGTTCAACAGACCATAACCTGATAAGAGATAATAGCCTTGTAATGTTAAAAGAGAGACTGGATAAGCTTTGATAAGCACTCACCAACACACTTTTGGTGTATGCCAGAGGACAGCTCTGTTGGCTGATGCGGGACACTCCGTGGGTACGGGACAGGATGGGCCTGCCTAGAGACAACACCAGCTGTGGGCGGACTCTGCCTCTTAGAATGACTTAGAAGAGATGGACCAACTTTGAATGTTTCTCCTCAAATGCATTCATGTTGTCGCAAAAGCAGTCAAGTTATACCCAGGGTTGAAACAATGACAATTTAGAAGTACATTTCTTGTGTCTTTTTCAAGCCTGGGGCAATGTCATTGACATGTCATGTTGGCCAATGAATGATAGATAATGGGGGATAGCTATTGTATTAAAATAGTTTTAAAATGGTAACGTGCCTGGCAAGTGTCTGTAATAAGTCCTCTCCCTGCATATACATTCATTTACATGCGTAGGCCAGCTGAGGATAAAAAACAGGAGCAGATCTGGCCCAGATTATCACTGTATAATCATTATCCAACTAATTTCACTCACCAGTCACCACTGAAATATCCATGAGGATGCAATCCATAGGCCGCGGAACCGCCCGGGCAACACGGGCCATGGCCCGGGTACATTTCATTTTTACAATGAGTTCCCCCCCCCCCCCCCCAAAAAAAAAGAAAAAAAAAAGATTTTTTTTTTAACAATTAAACCTCATTTACTTATTACACTCGACTGGTTGTTTTTCAGATGTGATGTGAATCTAAAGTGAACTAAACAAGTCAGATCCACTATACATGTTTTTCAGTAGATGCTGTGATGTAGCCACAAGAAAGGTGCAATATTAATGTTTTTCAGGAGATGGCGATGTTGCTAGCCATAGGTTCTAAACAAGAAATGGTTCAAATGTTTACAGTAGTTTTCCTTTCTTGCTGCACTACAATGTTACAATGCTGTGAGACGGAGCTAAACACAAAAGATGCAATATTAATAGTTTTTCATGAGATACTCAGTATTTAATACTAATACTAATAATAGAAAAGGAGAAGATACTGAATAACGATATCACAACAGTATAATCCTGATGTTAATTTAAAATTAAATATTCTTCAAAATATGGATAAAAGTCCAAAAAACATAAAATTTTCTTCAACGCTGCATCGAGATTCCATTCCTTACAGCACCCCTTACTTAGTTCCAGCACGGCTGCGAAAATGTGGTGGCGCATTGTGTCAAGTGTACTGGCTCTGGGAACGGTCCGGCCCCCGGTCCCTTAGGTTTCTGACAATGCGGCCCCCTGAACAATTTAGTTGAATAGCCCTGCTGTAATTTATAGATTCATTATGCTATAACTTATTTGTACTGATACGTAGCTTATGCTTATATTAGCCCCCCCCGACACGCCCCCCGGCCCCCCCAAGCCATGCAGCAGCCGAGCTGCGGGTGAGGCCGCATAGCGGCCGAGCTGTGTGCGGGGAGACTAGGGTTTCGGCCCCCAAATACATTTCCTACCGACAGACTCCAACATTCTGTCTTTTAACCATGATCATTTCTGTATGGAACACGCGTCCTGTAGTTCAAAAGCAAGAGACACAGAACTACAAATCAGGTATATTTTTATTTTAAAAAACAAACCGAACAATGAACATTTCCACTTTTCATCCCACATCTGTTTGATTGACAAACGTAACCATGAAAAAGCAGTACTACAAAACATGTCAAATAAAAAACAAACAAGAAAAAAAAAATCAAAAAAACAATAACTAGAACACAATATAACATAAGTACTATTCTGATATGTACAAGCGTTATCGTTTATTATCATTATTAGGCTATCATTATAGGCAAAAGGCAAAGAAGCTGAAGAAAACAACGGTAATGTGCAAAATACTCTCCACAAGTCCACAAGCTCGGGACGCTCCGCTCCCAGCATCCTCAATATGCCAAACACTTTCCTATGAGGACAGACTGCTGATTTACAAGCTGTGAGGGAATCATCTGCTCAGATAGGAGTCACAATTTGAAAACTAAGCTGGTGGAAACCTGGTGAAGAAGACTCTCTCTCTCTCTCTCTCGGCAGAAGGAAATGTAGGCAGGAGAAAAAGACACGGGTGCAGTTCTTGATCCACCACAGATTCTAATCTCCACTAGTTCAAAACGTTTACACCAGGGGCTTTCAAAGTCTGAGACTGTGGGACTCCCCCAGACAACGCTCGGATCAAGGAGCTCTCCTCGCTCGATTCCTGGATGCCTATGGAATCATGATTACTTGATCCCATAGACTCAGCAATTGAGCCTGATATCGCTTTAGGCTATTCTATGATATCTCCTTTTAATAATTAATGTAATATTTTTTCACTTCCATTCCATTCCATTGAGTCTCCCCTGAAACTGCTTGGAGGCCCGCCTCCCACTTTGAAAACGTCTGGTTTACACCGTCACGAGCACAGGTCGACACAGGTACAGAGGACGTACAGGTAAAACACACAGGAACCAGATCAAGACTTAACATATAGAACGACCAGTGTATTAAAAAAAAGAGAAGGTTTAGGGTAAAAGAGAAAGAAAGAAATAGCAATCCTGTTTTGAAATTAAGAATTTGGGACAAGGATAATTTTGCTGTAACGTTTTCAGCTATCAAAAAAAGAACCTAAACACACACATCTATATTTCTCACAACCTTGTCTTCAATTTTTTGCACATTCGTTTTGGCCGTGATTTATTTCTCATGCCTCTTTCTTTAACCCATTGATACCTGATGCAGCATTCGTGTGTGTATCCCTTTAAGACCGCGAACCGCGGGATACGCACACAAATGAGGGATATACACGCAAATGCTGCATCAGGTATCAATGGGTTAAGTGGGATATTTCAGATCAATCACATTATAGAAAACTTTAGCATCAGATCATTACAATAATTCTGTCTAATAACACGACAAGAGCAAGAACCATTACTTCTCCAAGTCAGTAAAGCTTTCAATCAATTCTCCGGGGTTTAAAGTTCAAAGTGGAGATACAATAGGAAGGGTTTCATTCCAAAAATGCAACATACATTTGGGGCAAAGATTTTGCATCCTGAAACTGATCAGTCAATATTCATAAACACTGAAGATTGTCAAAAACAGAATTATTTTGTAAAGCAAACATCTTAAGATAACGGATTCCATAGTAATTTATAATGTGGTCGGGAGTTCGTTATCTCATTTTGGAATGAATCAGCCTTTACTTCACTTCTCAAGTGACAATAAGAGCCAGTACAGTACAAGCATGTTGTACAATGTTAGTTTAGGAGCTGTGGTGGCAGGCTGCAACTGCAACACAAGAGACAAGACCTGTAGCTTTGGGGAGGGCTGCGTTCAAGAGACACACTGAATATTTGATTTGGTTACACAAAAATGTCACGCAGTCTCCAAAGTCACGGTGTGTAAACTGACAGAATTGGATTACAGTGGTGGAACACTATGTTTCTAGAATAAACTGTCTCTTTTGCAGTAACAGCCAATTTAAACGTAGTTT
This sequence comes from Poromitra crassiceps, assembly GCF_964638095.1. Classification (NCBI taxonomy): domain Eukaryota; kingdom Metazoa; phylum Chordata; class Actinopteri; order Beryciformes; family Melamphaidae; genus Poromitra; species Poromitra crassiceps. The sequence continues at coordinate 57,779,892 of NC_139628.1, read as the reverse complement.
CCCCAACAGGCAAATCTGAAATACAAATTGATTAAATTAGATATTGTGATACTTTTTTCTTTTTCAGAGGATAAAAGTTGATCTTTTCACCTTAAAACCAGCTGTTCACACAGATGCAAGATTGCACACATTGGCTAAATTCAATACATTCAAATATTTTGGAACTCTTTTTTTGAATGTTCTCATTGTGGACGTTCAGGTTCTTAACATGACCGCGTATCAGAGAGTGAAGAAACAAATAGGTCACCAGGAACCCCCTTCCCCGCCAATGCAAAGCCTTGTGTAACAGGCGTCCAACAGAAAGTGGGTTCAGACTTAAGACAAACTGCTGACATCACAACTGTAACACTGTAACATCTAGACACAGAGAGGACAAACCTGCTCTCATTTGAAACAAACAACAAGGAAAAGACTAACAGCGTAAATCAAGACACTGGCATTAATACTATAAAATTATCTTCCTAATACTTCACACTGAAGAGATGGAGAGTGTTACTATGTAGGTGACACAAGGCGGGTTAGATTTCACTCTCAATTTTAAAACATCACATGTACAACAGTTACAACGTTTGTTTATACTTTGATACATTCTTCCATTTTGCACCCAAGATTAATTTCAATCGAATTCCTTGGACAAAAGCTGAATTTAACGTCTTCTGTCATCAGTGTCGTTCACTCTGTGGGAAGCCATCTACACAGTCAACATGAACGACTGCTGCTGATCTCCAAGCCATAATCTGATGATATTGATATTAACCACATCATCAACACGCGCACGCACGCACACACCAATTGCATGCCCTCTGTCACATGGTAGAAAAAGAGGAAAACTGTTTCTTGTATATTTAGACATTTTAGATTTGTTGCTTTTTTTTTTTGTTTCCGACCACAGTACATTGAATTAACCACGCACACTTGGTACCAGTTACGCTACACTCACTAATCACCTCACAACATCCTAGATCAAGTATGTAGCAGACGGGCGCTAAAACCTACTCACTGAAATCAATCAAAATACAATGTTTTTTTTTTGGTCCCGTCAAAACGGAGGCATTTCAATAGTCTGCAGGGAAAATGGACGTGTTCTAATAGTCTGCAGGGAAATGGGCATGTTCTAATAGACTGCAGGGAAAATGGACGTGTTCTAAGTAAAGACGTAAATGCGTCAACTGGCATTCGACATTGTGCTTTATTGTGGGGCGGGTCCCACTCTTGCAGTATAGAGACACATGTAGAGGCGGGGCTTACACATGGAGAGGCGGGGCTGTTGGTATTTTCAGCTTTCATCGTGATGCTAGCGATGCGTATTCGCTTGTCAACAGACTGTAAAGACGGTAAAAAATGGGTAAAAAGGAATGAACTCTGCTATCGAGTCAGCTGTACCCCGCAGACGCCCAGATGGTCCATGTGTATTTAAGTGCATAGCAAATAAGACGAGAAAGAAAAGCCCCCTGTCCTGAAATCCCACAATTCTTCACAAAAACTTATATTAGGCATCACATGTCCACAAAAACGGCGTTAAAGGGAAGGCTGTAGTCATTTTTTCACTAAACATGGTTTCTCTTTTGACTTTCTTCCACTGCCAAATGACTTATTAGAGAAAGACTATTCAATGGAAGCCCTTCAAATCAAAATAAAAAACGTTAGTGGACGGATGGGCGCGTTGGCTAATCTACTCTGTCAAGTCTAAATCTAAGAGGAAAAATGTCAAGTCTAAATCTAAGAGGAAAAATGTCAAGTCTAAATCTAAGAGGAAAAATGTCAAGTCTAACTCTAAGAGGAAAAATGTCAAGTCTAACTCGAAGAGGAAAAGCTCATCTGCTGTTTGTATGCGTGTCATGCTTAGCCTTTGATTTGACTGTATTCTTTGAGCAGAGATGCAAGATTTTTTTCTTCTTTGTGTTCCGATTGGCTCATGCAAACACCAATCGAAGGCCTGTTGAGTCACTGTTCCCGGCACGTGTGTGGCGTGGTGTGCGTTTCATTGGTTCAGACAGAGCATGCACGTGTGGATCAGCACTGGGCAGGTTAAAGGGGAGGGGCTTAGGCTCGTCAATGTGGGAGGAGCTGCATGCTATTGTGTTTCAGAGTGGGAAGAGAAATGGCAGTCCGCTAATAAACTTGTGCTATGAGCCCCTGGTAAACACGTAACCACACACACATACGGTACATTCGCACGGGTGCATGCACACTCGCCACACACACACACACACGCACACACACACACACACAGAAAGGGGCGATAAAGTGACTAGTAATAGCGCTGTACCCCACACCTCACCTCCCTCCTTCCCTCCCTCCCCAAAGAGAGATAAGACTACTGTGGCAAAAAAATAAAAGAAACAAGAAGAAGAAACCAAGACCAGCTCCACAGCTCCCCTCGGTGGCCGGTGCCGGTCTGTGTGCGTGAGTGTGACAGGGTTGGGTGGACGGTCGGAGGCGGGGCAGGAGGCGTCGGCCGGGCGGGCGCTGACCCCTAGGAGGGGGGCTTGCTGTAGCCAAAGAGTCCCACAGGTAAGTATTTGACGTGAGTGGGCCACTGGGCGGCCAGCTGGAAGAACTTGACGTCGTTCCACTCCACGCCGTCTATGGACACTGCAGGGGCACATGGGAGGAGAGGCTCACACTCACTTTCTTTCTTTTCCATTTATTTGAGTAGAATAGCTTAGCGTGTAACACTCGTATTCCCCTTTCTACTCGTAATAAAAAGAAGAAGAAGAAATAAAACCTATCTGAGTCTATGAATGTCACTTATTGTCACTATTTAAAGGCTTAGCTAATGAAAACAGCAGCTGGTGACAAAATTCACTTATTACATTACAAGATGTCATTTAACAGACGCTTTTGTCCAAAGCGACTTACAATATCACATTTTGTCAACAGTACAGAAAACAACTATGCAACACAATCAATGACAGCGAAGACATTTTGATGGACTACTAGAGTAGCACTTTGTGGAAAGTATTTGAGAAGGGATATTACTTATTGATAGTCACTTTGGACAAAAGTGTCTCCAAAATGATGTAATTCAATGTAGTACAAGCTTTACTGATCCATTTTGATTTTTTTTTTTTTTTACCTTTATTTATACAGGGGGAGTCTCACTGAGAGCAATGCTCTCTTTTTCAGGAGCGCCCTGTTCACACTCACACACACATTCACACCTGGAAGCTGACCAGTACAACCACAGTCTGATCTGTTGGCCACTGAGCAGTAGCCTGGGTAAACCCATCCCCCACGTGACCTGCTCTCAGGTCTGGGTTTACCTAGGCTAACTGAGCAGCTCCACTGGAGCAGTTGGGGTTAAGGGCCTTGCTCAAGGGCACCTCAGTGGTGGTAATGAGGGAGGGGCAAGCGCTGCCTTTTTCACTTTCCCCACCCAGATTTATCCTGCCGGACCCGGGGATTGAACCGACGACCTTCCGGTAACAAGCTCGCTTCTCTAACCATTGGGCCACCACTGCCCAAATTTTAGAAGTGTGCTATATAAATACAGTTCATTATTATTAAGTAGAGAAATGCAGATGAGACAGAAAAACACTGAATCAGCGAGTGTAGCAGAACTAAAGGAAAACAAACAGGAGGGAATGTGGTATAATAAACACAAAGCACAAGTAAGACAAGTAATGAAGAATATTATGGTTATGCAGGTTCCCAGGTTGAGGTTATGGTTATGCAGGTTCCCAGGTTGAGGTTATGGTTATGCAGGTTCCCAGGTTGAGGTTATGGTTATGCAGGTTCCCAGGTTGAGGTTATGGTTATGCAGGTTCCCAGGTTGAGGTTATGGTTATGCAGGTTCCCGGGTTGAGGTTATGGTTATGCAGGTTCCCGGGTTGAGGTTATGGTTATGCAGGTTCCCGGGTTGAGGTTAGGGTTATGCAGGTTCCCGGGTTGAGGTTAGGGTTATGCAGGTTCCCAGGTAGAGGTTATGGTTATGCAGGTTCCCAGGTTGAGGTTATGGTTATGCAGGTTCCCAGGTTGAGGTTGAGGTTAGGGTTATGCAGGTTCCCAGGTAGAGGTTATGGTTATGCAGGTTCCCAGGTAGAGGTTGAGGTTATGCAGGTTCCCGGGTTGAGGTTATGGTTATGCAGGTTCCCGGGTTGAGGTTATGGTTATGCACGTTCCCGGGTTGAGGTTATGGTTATGCACGTTCCCGGGTTGAGGTTATGGTTATGCAGGTTCCCGGGTTGAGGTTATGGTTATGCACGTTCCCGGTTGAGGTTATGGTTATGCAGGTTCCCGGGTTGAGGTTATGGTTATGCAGGTTCCCGGGTTGAGGTTATGGTTATGCACGTTCCCGGGTTGAGGTTATGGTTATGCACGTTCCCGGGTTGAGGTTACCTTTCAGGAAGGTCTGCTGCTGCTTGGCGGAGCAGATGAGACGGCTGATGGCCTCAATCACTTGACTCTTAGAGTCCACATCCTTCTCCTTGGGCTTCTTCCCCAGGAAGATGGTGGGGACTGGAGACACACACACACACACACACACACAGAGGGAGAGAGAGAGAGACAGGGAGAGTGTAATATTTTTATTTTACTTGTTCACAGTTTGTTTATATGTTGTTTATAGGCTACATTGTTCATATGCTTTGGCAATACAAATGTATATATTTTGTGACACCAAGAAAAGCACCATTGAATTTAATTAAGAGAGAGGGGGGGAGAAAGAGAGAGGTAGGGAAGGAGAGACAGAGCAGTAGGGAGAGAGAGAGAGAGAGAGAGAGAGAGAGAGAGAGAGAGAGAGCAGTCTTTTTATATAGAGACTCACTCACATTTTAGGTCCTGACCCCTACTACAAGTCCTAAATGCATCTGCACATGAAAATATGAATCCCACCCCATGCAGCCCCCCCCCCCCCCCCCACCTCACCTTTCTTGTTCTTCTCCTTGGTGACCACGGTCATGGCCATGGTGCTGACCTGGGCCTGTGGCTCGCTGCTGCCCCCTCCTGGCAGCCGGCTGACCTGCAGCGAGCGGAAGGCACTCTTCAGCGTGTTCTTGCAGGCCGTGTCGCGTCGCTCGCCCTCACGCCGCTTCTCAGCCAGCGAGGCCAGCCAGTAGTCCACCTGCAGGCCGATGGCGTCCCCACCATGTGACATGCTGGGGCTCCTGGAGACCAGAGGGGGAGGGATTACAGACAGGAAGTGGAAGTGGGTTTTTAAACAGGAGAGGAAAACAACTTCATTTAAGAATGCTTTTGAAAAATTGCTTTTAAAATCCCAGACTTTTTCCAGACCTAAATTTAAACGGGATTTTGGAAGATTTTGGTTGGTTTTCAAAACTATGCATCCTTATAGCAGCTTAATAATGACTAGTCAGAAATAGCAGAAAGGAATTTTTCACAGCAAATATCATAATGTGAAATGAATGACAGTGGGTTAATAATTGTAGTAAATGTGTGTTCGTATATATATCTATCGGTACTGAACAACTTGTTCTTCATACTTCCCAGATGTTTTGTCTAAAATTCCCACATTTTCCCAGTCCAAACACACTTCCCATAGTTTTCTGTCCTGTCTGTTTTCCACAGTCTAGGCCAGACCAATCAATGTGTCACAGAACCTTCTCCAACCACCTTGATCCCAATCCGCCAAACCCATTTAAACAATCAAACTAAATGAAAAGAAAATAAGAATCAAATAGACTGAACATCGCACGGCTCGTAGCCACTCAAACCTCGTGAGAAAAGCGTGCAGAATTGCAGTGAACTGCTGAAACAGCAGTGGTTGTTTTCAGCCGTGGTTAGACCTGCAGATATTCAGTTGCTATCTGCTGTCTAAGGTTTCAGCGCAGCCGACGAGGAGGAGAGGCAGAACCCGAGAAGGTCTTTCTGTTAGCTCCTCCTCCCCTCTGTTCTGCTCCGGTCTATTCAAGACCGTTCTGTTAGCTCCTCCTCCCCTCTGTTCTGCTCCAGTCTATTCAAGTCCGTTCTGTTAGCTCCTCCTCCCCTCTGTTCTGCTCTGGTCTATTCAAGACCATTCTATTAGCTCCTCCTCCCCTCTGTTCTGCTCCAGTCTATTCAAGACCGTTCTGTAAGCTCCTCCTCCCCTCTGTTCTGCTCCAGTCTATTCAAGTCCGTTCTGTTAGCTCCTCCTCCCCTCTGTTCTGCTCCAGTCTATTCAAGACCGTTCTGTTAGCTCCTCCTCCCCTCTGTTCTGCTCCAGTCTATTCAAGACCGTTCTGTAAGCTCCTCCTCCCCTCTGTTCTGCTCCAGTCTATTCAAGACCGTTCTGTAAGCTCCTCCTCCCCTCTGTTCTGCTCCAGTCTATTCAAGACCATTCTATTAGCTCCTCCTCCCCTCTGTTCTGCTCCAGTCTATTCAAGACCGTTCTGTTAGCTCCTCCTCCCCTCTGTTCTGCTCCAGTCTATTCAAGACCGTTCTGTTAGCTCCTCCTCCCCTCTGTTCTGCTCCAGTCTATTCAAGACCGTTCTGTAAGCTCCTCCTCCCCTCTGTTCTGCTCCAGTCTATTCAAGACCGTTCTGTAAGCTCCTCCTCCCCTCTGTTCTGCTCCAGTCTATTCAAGACCGTTCTGTTAGCTCCTCCTCCCCTCTGTTCTGCTCCGGTCTATTCAAGACCGTTCTGTTAGCTCCTCCTCCCCTCTGTTCTGCTCCAGTCTATTCAAGACCGTTCTGTTAGCTCCTCCTCCCCTCTGTTCTGCTCCAGTCTATTCAAGACCGTTCTATTAGCTCCTCCTCCCCTCTGTTCTGCTCCAGTCTATTCAAGACCGTTCTGTTAGCTCCTCCTCCCCTCTGTTCTGCTCCGGTCTATTCAAGACCGTTCTGTTAGCTCCTCCTCCCCTCTGTTCTGCTCCGGTCTATTCAAGACCGTTCTGTTAGCTCCTCCTCCCCTCTGTTCTGCTCCAGTCTATTCAAGACCGTTCTGTTAGCTCCTCCTCCCCTCTGTTCTGCTCCGGTCTATTCAAGACCGTTCTGTTAGCTCCTCCTCCCCTCTGTTCTGCTCCGGTCTATTCAAGACCGTTCTGTTAGCTCCTCCTCCCCTCTGTTCTGCTCCAGTCTATTCAAGACCGTTCTGTTAGCTCCTCCTCCCCTCTGTTCTGCTCCGGTCTATTCAAGACCGTTCTGTTAGCTCCTCCTCCCCTCTGTTCTGCTCCGGTCTATTCAAGACCGTTCTGTTAGCTCCTCCTCCCCTCTGTTCTGCTCCGGTCTATTCAAGACCGTTCTGTTAGCTCCTCCTCCCCTCTGTTCTGCTCCGGTCTATTCAAGACCGTTCTGTTAGCTCCTCCTCCCCTCTGTTCTGCTCCAGTCTATTCAAGACCGTTCTGTTAGCTCCTCCTCCCCTCTGTTCTGCTCCGGTCTATTCAAGACCGTTCTGTTAGCTCCTCCTCCCCTCTGTTCTGCTCCGGTCTATTCAAGACCGTTCTGTTAGCTCCTCCTCCCCTCTGTTCTGCTCTGGTCTATTCAAGACCGTTCTGTTAGCTCCTCCTCCCCTCTGTTCTGCTCCGGTCTATTCAAGACCGTTCTGTTAGCTCCTCCTCCCCTCTGTTCTGCTCCAGTCTATTCAAGACCGTTCTGTTAGCTCCTCCTCCCCTCTGTTCTGCTCTGGTCTATTCAAGACCGTTCTGTTAGCTCCTCCTCCCCTCTGTTCTGCTCCAGTCTATTCAAGACCGTTCTGTTAGCTCCTCCTCCCCTCTGTTCTGCTCTGGTCTATTCAAGACCGTTCTGTTAGCTCCTCCTCCCCTCTGTTCTGCTCCGGTCTATTCAAGACCGTTCTGTTAGCTCCTCCTCCCCTCTGTTCTGCTCCGGTCTATTCAAGACCGTTCTGTTAGCTCCTCCTCCCCTCTGTTCTGCTCTGGTCTATTCAAGACCGTTCTGTTGGCTCCTCCTCCCCTCTGTTCTGCTCTGGTCTATTCAAGACCGTTCTGTTAGCTCCTCCTCCCCTCTGTTCTGCTCTGGTCTATTCAAGACCGTTCTGTTAGCTCCTCCTCCCCTCTGTTCTGCTCCGGTCTATTCAAGACCGTTCTGTTGGCTCCTCCTCCCCTCTGTTCTGCTCTGGTCTATTCAAGACCGTTCTGTTAGCTCCTCCTCCCCTCTGTTCTGCTCTGGTCTATTCAAGACCGTTCTGTTGGCTCCTCCTCCCCTCTGTTCTGCTCTGGTCTATTCAAGACCGTTCTGTTAGCTCCTCCTCCCCTCTGTTCTGCTCTGGTCTATTCAAGACCGTTCTGTTAGCTCCTCCTCCCCTCTGTTCTGCTCCGGTCTATTCAAGTCCGTTCCTTCTCAACCTTTACTGACACATGGAGGGTTTGCAGAGGAGGCAGATGCCCCGCGTCACACTCACTCTGTTCACTTCTGTCTCTGCTGTATCTGAACACTACTTTACTGAACATCTGCCATGTACTGTATACGTGAACAGCATTTGCTACAATAACTTCTATACTGTTGCGAAAAAAGACTGAATTCAGTGGTGAATTTCCCTGTGTTATGTAAGCTGAACGAAGCCGTATAGATGTAGAGATGGCATGTGGATTTAAATAGGAGGAGGAGGATTGTGATAGACGGAGCTGCAGCCTGGCTCTTGACCGAGGGACTGCAGCAGTCAGCGCAAAATCCAAGCCAGCGGACAATATGGTGGCAGCTGATAACAAACAGTTCCCCAGGTCTTAAAACTGAATCTGTCACCTAAACTGGTGGCAGGAGCCAAACATGGAACTATTCCACTTGTAGAGCCGACAAAGATGACACCCGACCCTGTCAGAACTAGCGATGCACGATATATCGTCAATCATATCAGTATCGGCCGATGTTAGTCATTTTTTAACATATCGGCATCGGTCCGACGTTGCAATGTTAATATCGCTTATCGGTATCGGCCAAAATCTTCACATTGAGAGGAACCAATGTGATAAATTTATGATTTATGGGCTTTTCCAAATGTTTTGGAAAATTCATTTCCCCCCCCCCCCCAATATTCTATTTTAAACTTTTTTGAACAACATACGAACAAGACAAACAGGCTCAGACACAGGAAAACAAAAGGAAAAAAACACATATATTAACGACATTCAGTATTACGTCGTGCTACCAGTCGCGTGAGGTGCTTATAAGAGGTATTGTGCCCGGGATCCCACACAGGGGGTCCATGAGAAACCAGTCGGGCGAGTCACCCGTCACCCCCAACCTCAACGAGGGAGGCTAGAAACGGGTCCCAAACAGCAGAGAATTTCTTAAGTGAGTTGGTCCTCAGGAAGCTAAGATTCTCCATCCGTATAACAGAGGTCATATCCGTCAGCCACAATTGAAAAGAGGGTGAAGAGGGGGACTTCCATTCCTTCAGGACGAAAATTCACAGTGTTTACGTGTGTTTTTCAGTATGTACAAAATTTGATAATCAGAGAAATGTGTTTTTATACAGATCATATCGACTTCGGGAAATATCGGTTGTCGGCCATAAGAGCAATGTTAATATCGGTTATCGCTATGGGCCAAAACCTTCATATCGGTGCCTCCCTAGTCAGAAGAACCACTATGCAAAAGATGCTATTTGTCCATAAATGGGAAGTAGGAGACCAAAGCAGATAAGAGAGAAAGGAGGGAGGAAAGGAGGGAGTGCAGATGAGTCTCACCCCTGTGCGCTCAGCACGCTGCCCATGGAGGGGGAGGAGGGGGGCGTGGCCGCCTCTTTCATCATGCCTGTGGGCGAGCCGTGTGACGGGGGAGACGTGGAGGGGACGGCCAAGTTCACCGACACGCCCTCCTCCATATCACCTTGACAACCACAGAGAGGAAATAACATTACAGTAGCACATCACCAGCAGCTACACACACGTGACATGAATGCAGTTTGTGTATTTTGTGTGTTTCTGTGAGCAGCTACACACACATGACATGAATGCAGTTTGTGTACTTTGTGTGTTTCTGTGAGCAGCTACACACACATGACATGAATGCAGTTTGTGTACTTTGTGTGTTTCTGTGAGCAGCTACACACACATGACATGAATGCAGTTTGTGTACTTTGTGTGTTTCTGTGAGCAGCTACACACACATGACATGAATGCAGTTTGTGTACTTTGTGTGTTTCTGTGCAGAATCTATTTAGCCAAATGCTGGCTCACCTGTTGAAGAAGGACCAGACTCAATCAGGCCCACCTTCACCACCTGGAAGAGATGACATGAAGTCAGGTCAGTTCTTATTCTTTGTGACTCGTCCGTTTGCTCTCTCAGATGTTTCACAGGGAACATCATGCCATCATGCCACCTACTAACATCTTACCGCAATGAAAGGAATGAACTTCTGGTAAGAGTCTTCATCTACTAACATCTTACCCCAATGAAAGGAATGAACTTCTGGTAAGAGTCTTCATCTACTAACATCTTACCCCAATGAAAGGAATGAACTTCTGGTAAGAGTCTCCATCTACTAACATCTTACCCCAATGAAAGGAATTAACTTCTGGTAAGAGTCTTCACCTACTAACATCTTACCCCAATGAAAGGAATTAACTTCTGGTAAGAGTCTTCACCTACTAACATCTTACCCCAATGAAAGGAATGAACTTCTGATAAGAGTCTTCATCTACTAACATCTTACCCCAATGAAAGGAATGAACTTCTGATAAGAGTCTTCATCTACTAACATCTTACCCCAATGAAAGGAATGAACTTCTGATAAGAGTCTTCATCTACTAACATCTTACCCCAATGAAAGGAATGAACTTCTGGTAAGAGTCTTCATCTACTAACATCTTACCCCAATGAAAGGAATGAACTTCTGATAAGAGTCTTCATCTACTAACATCTTACCCCAATGAAAGGAATTAACTTCTGGTAAGAGTCTTCACCTACTAACATCTTACCCCAATGAAAGGAATGAACTTCTGATAAGAGTCTTCATTTACTAACATCTTACCCCAATGAAAGGAATGAACTTCTGATAAGAGTCTTCATTTACTAACATCTTACCCCAATGAAAGGAATGAACTTCTGGTAAGAGTCTTCATCTCGCCTGGAAGAGAGAGAGAAAGAACAGGGATTCTTTAGGTCCACTCTGTTTCTAGGGAGAACAAAGTGGAGTAGATGCTGTTGGCTGTTTAGAAATGGCCCAAAGAACGGTATAAATGTACTGTAATGATCTGTGTAGGTTGTGTGTGTGTGTGTGTGTGTGTGTGTGTGTGTGTGTGTGTGTGTGTGTGTGTGTGTGTGTGTGGTGTCTCAGGCCTGCACTCACGTCCTGTGTTTGCAGGTGAGCATAGCCTCAGCGATGGGCAGCTGGTGTGTGATGGTGGCTCCACTGATGTACTGGCTGATTCTCCCCGCGACATCCAGCTGGTCTGGAGACGATACGAGAGAGAGAGACGTCACTCGTGGACCTGGCATGTTCAGTGCTGTTACCTGTCTGTGAGGGGTTTGTTTTTGTGCCTCAGTGCTGTTACCTGTGTGCAAGGGGGTTTGTTTTTGTGCCTCAGTGCTGTTACCTGTCTGTGAGGGGTTTGTTTTTGTGCCTCAGCGCTGTTACCTGTCTGTGAGGGGTTTGTTTTTGTGCCTCAGTGCTGTTACCTGTCTGTGGGGGTTTGTTTTTGTGCCTCAGTGCTGTTACCTGTCTGTGGGGGTTTGTTTTTGTGCCTCAGTGCTGTTACCTGTCTGTGGGGGTTTGTTTTTGTGCCTCAGTGCTGTTACCTGTCTGCAAGGGGGTTTGTTTT
>NC_139628.1:57750736-57760736 GCF_964638095.1 Poromitra crassiceps | reverse complement strand
TGGGTTCACGATAACGATACGATACGATACGATTTTAACAATATTTTTTTAAACTTGAATAATGATAATATATGACTGGAAAAGTAGTATTTTATTTGAAATGCACAAATACAAAACATGCTGTTGTGGGAAATTGTTATTACAATAACAACTAGAAAAAACATGAGATTGGAGATAAGGCTTATCTTGAAATAGAATGAGTTACACCGTCACTTAGATTTACTTTGAACTAAAAGGTTTCTCAGCAGTATAAATTCTCATTATGCATCTTCAGTTTTTCTTCAAACTCAAACAACAAGACTTTTCTTAATCTATTTTTTATGCATCTTCAGTTTTTCCTGTCAAGTAAACAGTTTTGCCAGAAACTCAATTGAATGGTTTCTCTCCTGTATAACTTCTCATGTGTCTCTTCAGAGACTTGTTCAACTGAACTACTTTCCACACATTGAACTTCAACAAACAAAGACGTTTCTTAGTCTATTTTTTGGAGAGAAAAAAAAGGGAAAAAAAAGTTTTTTTTTTTTTTTTTTCCGCGATATGAGATTTCATCTCAACGATACATATCGTGACGTTTTACTATCGCGAAATTTCGTGGGACGATATATTGTGACACCCCTAGATCTTGGAGAAGATTAGCAATCGGCGCAGAAGCAATCGGCGCAGAAGTGTTTAAAGCTGGGAGATCGAGCCTGGAGTGGAATTCTTTGGAATGTGTTTTTCACTTCGCTAGTCAAAACATTCATATCATTTCGGCACACTGAGGCCCGGCAAGGCCGATGGAAAAAATTACCCATGAAGAGGCATCGCAAACGGAGCTCCCCCCCCCCACCCAAACACCTGCCTTGTTACAGCTCTGGCATCATACCCACCCCCCCCCCCCCCCCCCCGCCCACCCCCCTTTTCCTCCGATACATCGATCTGGCGCTGATTGACAGCGAGCCACTTACGTTGTTGACAGAGCTAATTTGTAACGGAGGCGCTGCGCACGTGGCGACCCGGCTGATGGCAGCAGATGGTCTTTTGGAACATTGAAGTGTGCCTTTATTACTTTCAAACTAGTAATAATGTATTATAATTCTGAAGTGTGCCTTTATTACTACTTCAAACTAGTAATGATGTTGTAATTATCCACTACTGTCTGATGTGAACCAGAGTGCCCTTCTGGGACATGTATTAAACTGATTGATTGATTGATTGATTGATTGATTGATACTTTGATTTCTTTTCTTTTTAGAATCAAATTGTACATTATCAGCTTTATTTTAGCATTCAAAAGTAGCACGAGACCCCTTCCTGGCTGTTCATTGGCTAATGAGTCACGCCTTTTGGTCCTCTGCTGACGCCACTCTCTCTCTAAATTGCTCTGGTTCTCCCCTGCCCCCCTCTGCATAGGCTACTCCTGATTGGTCTATCCTCTTATGCTACAAACGGACACATATGTCACGCATGGAAGCGGTTGCATTTTTTTTTGGGGGGGGGGGGGGGGGGGGGAACAGTAGGCAGAGAGGAAAGGTGGGGAGAGAGAGAGGGGATGACATGCGGCAAAGGACCGCGGGTCGGATTCGAACCCGCGTCACCAGTCACCCGCGAGAGATCACCTAGGAGACGGGATGGTCTGGCCTTCACTCTTGCTGCTCTTCATGGGCGTACGGGGTTTCTCTGCCACAGACACCGTGATGCAGGGGCCCACCTCTGCAATCAACTCCTGGTCTGTCTCCTACACACACACACACACGAGCATGCACACACACACCAGCACGCACACACACACACACACACACGCACGCACGCACACACACACACACACACACACACACACGCACACACGCGCACACACACACACACACACACACAGTCAAAAAGACAGACTCAAGGTAGACACTGGATACACTATCGTCATCTACCCCCACACTCTCTCTCTCTCCTGGCAGATGGCCATGTACCCCCCTTGATGCGATTTTACAAAGATCACAAGTCTCCATTAACTCTCTCTCTCTCTCACTCTCACACACACAGGCACACACACACACACACACACACACACACACACACACACACACACACAGGCAGAGCAGTACCAGTGTGTCGGTCTCAGACAGCGGGTCGTCCAGGTTGCGGCTGCGCGAGGGTTTGATCTTCTCCAGAGGAGGCTGCTCCCCCTGCTGGGAACACGGAGGAACAGCGATCAGCGCACAAACAATCACAAATCACTCTGAAACCACTGCGATGATGCTGCGATGACAGGACAGGTGCAGCAGTTATTACGGACATGATGTCATCATGACATCAGGACAGGTGCAGCAGTTATTACAGACATGATGTCATCATGACATCAGGACAGGTGCAGCAGTTATTACGGACATGATGTCATCATGACATCAGGACAGGTGCAGCAGTCATTACGGACATGATGTCATCATGACATCAGGACAGGTGCAGCAGTCATTACGGACATGATGTCATCATGACATCAGGACAGGCGCAGCAGTCATTACGGACATGATGTCATCATCAAGCTCACATGACAGCAGGGCAACAGAGGTGATTAGCAGGCAGTAATAATGTAATAATGTAATAATGTAATAACAGCATCTGTGGGATTTGTGGTTGAAACTTTATAGGCTGTTCCTGTTATCGTTGAAACTGTTTTGTTTATACCTGATGTATACCTTTGATATGTGACCTATATGATATGATAACTATACTGGGTTTATACCTGATGTATAGCGTTGATATGTGACCTATATGATATGATAACTATACTGGGTTTATACCTGATGTATACCTTTGATATGTGACCTATATTATATGATAACTATACTGGGTTTATACCTGATGTATAGCGTTGATATGTGACCTATATGATATGATAACTATACTGGGTTTATACCTGATGTATAGCGTTGATATGTGACCTATATGATATGATAACTATACTGGGTTTATACCTGATGTATACCTTTGATATGTGACCTATATTATATGATAACTATACTGGGTTTATACCTGATGTATAGCGTTGATATGTGACCTATATGATATGATAACTATACTGGGTTTATACCTGATGTATACCTTTGATATGTGACCTATATGATATGATAACTATACTGGGTTTATACCTGATGTATACCTTTGATATGTGACCTATATTATATGATAACTATACTGGGTTTATACCTGATGTATACCTTTGATATGTGACCTATATTATATGATAACTATACTGGGTTTATACCTGATGTATAGCGTTGATATGTGACCTATATGATATGATAACTATACTGGGTTTATACCTGATGTATACCTTTGATATGTGACCTATATGATATGATAACTATACTGGGTTTATACCTGATGTATACCTTTGATATGTGACCTATATTATATGATAACTATACTGGGTTTATACCTGATGTATACCTTTGATATGTGACCTATATGATATGATAACTATACTGGGTTTATACCTGATGTATAGCGTTGATATGTGACCTATATGATATGATAACTATACTGGGTTTATACCTGATGTATAGCGTTGATATGTGACCTATATGATATGATAACTATACTGGGTTTATACCTGATGTATACCTTTGATATGTGACCTATATTATATGATAACTATACTGGGTTTATACCTGATGTATAGCGTTGATATGTGACCTATATGATATGATAACTATACTGGGTTTATACCTGATGTATAGCGTTGATATGTGACCTATATGATATGATAACTATACTGGGTTTATACCTGATGTATACCTTTGATATGTGACCTATATTATATGATAACTATACTGGGTTTATACCTGATGTATAGCGTTGATATGTGACCTATATGATATGATAACTATACTGGGTTTATACCTGATGTATACCTTTGATATGTGACCTATATGATATGATAACTATACTGGGTTTATACCTGATGTATACCTTTGATATGTGACCTATATTATATGATAACTATACTGGGTTTATACCTGATGTATACCTTTGATATGTGACCTATATTATATGATAACTATACTGGGTTTATACCTGATGTATAGCGTTGATATGTGACCTATATGATATGATAACTATACTGGGTTTATACCTGATGTATACCTTTGATATGTGACCTATATGATATGATAACTATACTGGGTTTATACCTGATGTATACCTTTGATATGTGACCTATATTATATGATAACTATACTGGGTTTATACCTGATGTATACCTTTGATATGTGACCTATATGATATGATAACTATACTGGGTTTATACCTGATGTATAGCGTTGATATGTGACCTATATGATATGATAACTATACTGGGTTTATACCTGATGTATACCTTTGATATGTGACCTATATTATATGATAACTATACTGGGTTTATACCTGATGTATAGCGTTGATATGTGACCTATATTATATGATAACTATACTGGGTTTATACCTGATGTATACCTTTGATATGTGACCTATATTATATGATAACTATACTGGGTTTATACCTGATGTATAGCGTTGATATGTGACCTATATGATATGATAACTATACTGGGTTTATACCTGATGTATACCTTTGATATGTGACCTATATTATATGATAACTATACTGGGTTTATACCTGATGTATACCTTTGATATGTGACCTATATGATATGATAACTATACTGGGTTTATACCTGATGTATAGCGTTGATATGTGACCTATATGATATGATAACTATACTGGGTTTATACCTGATGTATAGCGTTGATATGTGACCTATATGATATGATAACTATACTGGGTTTATACCTGATGTATACCTTTGATATGTGACCTATATTATATGATAACTATACTGGGTTTATACCTGATGTATACCTTTGATATGTGACCTATATTATATGATAACTATACTGGGTTTATACCTGATGTATACCTTTGATATGTGACCTATATTATATGATAACTATACTGGGTTTATACCTGATGTATAGCGTTGATATGTGACCTATATTATATGATAACTATACTGGGTTTATACCTGATGTATACCTTTGATATGTGACCTATATTATATGATAACTATACTGGGTTTATACCTGATGTATACCTTTGATATGTGACCTATATTATATGATAACTATACTGGGTTTATACCTGATGTATACCTTTGATATGTGACCTATATTATATGATAACTATACTGGGTTTATACCTGATGTATACCTTTGATATGTGACCTATATTATATGATAACTATACTGGGTTTATACCTGATGTATAGCGTTGATATGTGACCTATATGATATGATAACTATACTGGGTTTATACCTGATGTATACCTTTGATATGTGACCTATATGATATGATAACTATACTGGGTTTATACCTGATGTATACCTTTGATATGTGACCTATATTATATGATAACTATACTGGGTTTATACCTGATGTATACCTTTGATATGTGACCTATATGATATGATAACTATACTGGGTTTATACCTGATGTATAGCGTTGATATGTGACCTATATTATATGATAACTATACTGGGTTTATACCTGATGTATAGCGTTGATATGTGACCTATATTATATGATAACTATACTGGGTTTATACCTGATGTATACCTTTGATATGTGACCTATATTATATGATAACTATACTGGGTTTATACCTGATGTATACCTTTGATATGTGACCTATATGATATGATAACTATACTGGGTTTATACCTGATGTATACCTTTGATATGTGACCTATATGATATGATAACTATACTGGGTTTATACCTGATGTATACCTTTGATATGTGACCTATATTATATGATAACTATACTGGGTTTATACCTGATGTATACCTTTGATATGTGACCTATATTATATGATAACTATACTGGGTTTATACCTGATGTATACCTTTGATATGTGACCTATATGATATGATAACTATACTGGGTTTATACCTGATGTATACCTTTGATATGTGACCTATATGATATGATAACTATACTGGGTTTATACCTGATGTATAGCGTTGATATGTGACCTATATTATATGATAACTATACTGGGTTTATACCTGATGTATACCTTTGATATGTGACCTATATTATATGATAACTATACTGGGTTTATACCTGATGTATACCTTTGATATGTGACCTATATGATATGATAACTATACTGGGTTTATACCTGATGTATACCTTTGATATGTGACCTATATTATATGATAACTATACTGGGTTTATACCTGATGTATAGCGTTGATATGTGACCTATATTATATGATAACTATACTGGGTTTATACCTGATGTATAGCGTTGATATGTGACCTATATTATATGATAACTATACTGGGTTTATACCTGATGTATAGCGTTGATATGTGACCTATATTATATGATAACTATACTGGGTTTATACCTGATGTATAGCGTTGATATGTGACCTATATTATATGATAACTATACTGGGTTTATACCTGATGTATACCTTTGATATGTGACCTATATGATATGATAACTATACTGGGTTTATACCTGATGTATAGCGTTGATATGTGACCTATATTATATGATAACTATACTGGGTTTATACCTGATGTATACCTTTGATATGTGACCTATATTATATGATAACTATACTGGGTTTATACCTGATGTATACCTTTGATATGTGACCTATATTATATGATAACTATACTGGGTTTATACCTGATGTATACCTTTGATATGTGACCTATATTATATGATAACTATACTGGGTTTATACCTGATGTATAGCGTTGATATGTGACCTATATTATATGATAACTATACTGGGTTTATACCTGATGTATAGCGTTGATATGTGACCTATATTATATGATAACTATACTGGGTTTATACCTGATGTATAGCGTTGATATGTGACCTATATTATATGATAACTATACTGGGTTTATACCTGATGTATACCTTTGATATGTGACCTATATTATATGATAACTATACTGGGTTTATACCTGATGTATAGCGTTGATATGTGACCTATATGATATGATAACTATACTGGGTTTATACCTGATGTATAGCGTTGATATGTGACCTATATTATATGATAACTATACTGGGTTTATACCTGATGTATAGCGTTGATATGTGACCTATATTATATGATAACTATACTGGGTTTATACCTGATGTATACCTTTGATATGTGACCTATATTATATGATAACTATACTGGGTTTATACCTGATGTATAGCGTTGATATGTGACCTATATGATATGATAACTATACTGGGTTTATACCTGATGTATAGCGTTGATATGTGACCTATATTATATGATAACTATACTGGGTTTATACCTGATGTATAGCGTTGATATGTGACCTATATGATATGATAACTATACTGGGTTTATACCTGATGTATAGCGTTGATATGTGACCTATATTATATGATAACTATACTGGGTTTATACCTGATGTATAGCGTTGATATGTGACCTATATGATATGATAACTATACTGGGTTTATACCTGATGTATACCTTTGATATGTGACCTATATTATATGATAACTATACTGGGTTTATACCTGATGTATAGCGTTGATATGTGACCTATATTATATGATAACTATACTGGGTTTATACCTGATGTATACCTTTGATATGTGACCTATATTATATGATAACTATACTGGGTTTATACCTGATGTATAGCGTTGATATGTGACCTATATTATATGATAACTATACTGGGTTTATACCTGATGTATACCTTTGATATGTGACCTATATTATATGATAACTATACTGGGTTTATACCTGATGTATACCTTTGATATGTGACCTATATTATATGATAACTATACTGGGTTTATACCTGATGTATACCTTTGATATGTGACCTATATTATATGATAACTATACTGGGTTTATACCTGATGTATAGCGTTGATATGTGACCTATATTATATGATAACTATACTGGGTTTATACCTGATGTATACCTTTGATATGTGACCTATATTATATGATAACTATACTGGGTTTATACCTGATGTATACCTTTGATATGTGACCTATATTATATGATAACTATACTGGGTTTATACCTGATGTATAGCTTTGATATGTGACCTATATTATATGATAACTATACTGGGTTTATACCTGATGTATACCTTTGATATGTGACCTATATGATATGATAACTATACTGGGTTTATACCTGATGTATACCTTTGATATGTGACCTATATGATATGATAACTATACTGGGTTTATACCTGATGTATACCTTTGATATGTGACCTATATGATATGATAACTATACTGGGTTTATACCTGATGTATACCTTTGATATGTGACCTATATTATATGATAACTATACTGGGTTTATACCTGATGTATAGCGTTGATATGTGACCTATATGATATGATAACTATACTGGGTTTATACCTGATGTATACCTTTGATATGTGACCTATATGATATGATAACTATACTGGGTTTATACCTGATGTATACCTTTGATATGTGACCTATATTATATGATAACTATACTGGGTTTATACCTGATGTATAGCGTTGATATGTGACCTATATTATATGATAACTATACTGGGTTTATACCTGATGTATAGCGTTGATATGTGACCTATATTATATGATAACTATACTGGGTTTATACCTGATGTATAGCGTTGATATGTGACCTATATTATATGATAACTATACTGGGTTTATACCTGATGTATACCTTTGATATGTGACCTATATTATATGATAACTATACTGGGTTTATACCTGATGTATACCTTTGATATGTGACCTATATTATATGATAACTATACTGGGTTTATACCTGATGTATAGCGTTGATATGTGACCTATATTATATGATAACTATACTGGGTTTATACCTGATGTATACCTTTGATATGTGACCTATATTATATGATAACTATACTGGGTTTATACCTGATGTATACCTTTGATATGTGACCTATATGATATGATAACTATACTGGGTTTATACCTGATGTATACCTTTGATATGTGACCTATATGATATGATAACTATACTGGGTTTATACCTGATGTATAGCCTTTGATATGTGACCTATATTATATGATAACTATACTGGGTTTATACCTGATGTATACCTTTGATATGTGACCTATATGATATGATAACTATACTGGGTTTATACCTGATGTATACCTTTGATATGTGACCTATATTATATGATAACTATACTGGGTTTATACCTGATGTATACCTTTGATATGTGACCTATATTATATGATAACTATACTGGGTTTATACCTGATGTATACCTTTGATATGTGACCTATATGATATGATAACTATACTGGGTTTATACCTGATGTATACCTTTGATATGTGACCTATATGATATGATAACTATACTGGGTTTATACCTGATGTATAGCGTTGATATGTGACCTATATTATATGATAACTATACTGGGTTTATACCTGATGTATACCTTTGATATGTGACCTATATTATATGATAACTATACTGGGTTTATACCTGATGTATAGCGTTGATATGTGACCTATATTATATGATAACTATACTGGGTTTATACCTGATGTATACCTTTGATATGTGACCTATATTATATGATAACTATACTGGGTTTATACCTGATGTATACCTTTGATATGTGACCTATATGATATGATAACTATACTGGGTTTATACCTGATGTATACCTTTGATATGTGACCTATATTATATGATAACTATACTGGGTTTATACCTGATGTATACCTTTGATATGTGACCTATATTATATGATAACTATACTGGGTTTATACCTGATGTATACCTTTGATATGTGACCTATATTATATGATAACTATACTGGGTTTATACCTGATGTATAGCGTTGATATGTGACCTATATGATATGATAACTATACTGGGTTTATACCTGATGTATACCTTTGATATGTGACCTATATTA
>NC_139628.1:57740736-57743236 GCF_964638095.1 Poromitra crassiceps | reverse complement strand
GCTTGTGTATGGTTATGTGTGTATGTAGCTACCTTAGCTTGGGCTTGTGTATGGTTATGTGTGTATGTAGCTACCTTAGCTTGGGCTTGTGTATGGTTATGTGTGTATGTAGCTACCTTAGCTTGGGCTTGTGTATGGTTATGTGTGTATGTAGCTACCTTAGCTTGGGCTTGTGTATGGTTATGTGTGTATGTAGCTACCTTAGCTTGGGCTTGTGTATGGTTATGTGTGTATGTAGCTACCTTAGCTTGGGCTTGTGTATGGTTATGTGTGTATGTAGCTACCTTAGCTTGGGCTTGTGTATGGTTATGAGTGTATGTAGCTACCTTAGCTTGGGCTTGTGTATGGTTATGAGTGTATGTAGCTACCTTAGCTTGGGCTTGTGTATGGTTATGAGTGTATGTAGCTACCTTAGCTTGGGCTTGTGTATGGTTATGAGTGTATGTAGCTACCTTAGCTTGGGCTTGTGTATGGTTATGTGTGTATGTAGCTACCTTAGCTTGGGCTTGTGTATGGTTATGTGTGTATGTAGCTACCTTAGCTTGGGCTTGTGTATGGTTATGTGTGTATGTAGCTACCTTAGCTTGGGCTTGTGTATGGTTATGTGTGTATGTAGCTACCTTAGCTTGGGCTTGTGTATGGTTATGAGTGTATGTAGCTACCTTAGCTTGGGCTTGTGTATGGTTATGAGTGTATGTAGCTACCTTAGCTTGGGCTTGTGTATGGTTATGAGTGTATGTAGCTACCTTAGCTTGGGCTTGTGTATGGTTATGAGTGTATGTAGCTACCTTAGCTTGGGCTTGTGTATGGTTATGAGTGTATGTAGCTACCTTAGCTTGGGCTTGTGTATGGTTATGAGTGTATGTAGCTACCTTAGCTTGGGCTTGTGTATGGTTATGAGTGTATGTAGCTACCTTAGCTTGGGCTTGTGTATGGTTATGTATGTATGCAGCTACCTTAGCTTGGGCTTGTGTATGGTTATGTATGTATGTAGCTACCTTAGCTTGGGCTTGTGTATGGTTATGTGTGTATGCAGCTACCTTAGCTTGGGCTTGTGTATGGTTATGTGTGTATGTAGCTACCTTAGCTTGGGCTTGTGTATGGTTATGTGTGTATGTAGCTACCTTAGCTTGGGCTTGTGTATGGTTATGTGTGTATGTAGCTACCTTAGCTTGGGCTTGTGTATGGTTATGTGTGTATGTAGCTACCTTAGCTTGGGCTTGGGGGTGCTGAGGATGCTGTCTGTCTCCTCCATCTCGGGCCCGCTGTCACTGGGGTTGTACATCTCCAGGCTGTCATACAGCTCGTCCAGGTCCTCCTCCACCTCCTGGATCTGCTCGCGGGACACGTGCTCCAGGCCGAAGCCCACCTGAGGTGAGGTGAGGCAGGGAGGGAGCCACAGTGACCACAGGTACCTACTCAAGAGTAACCCAGATGTTGGCCATTCAGGTGGTATAGATGCTTTTCATGGAGTTGTGTTGCTAGGGAACAGTTTGAGACCTAGCTTATTTCCTGTCAGCTGTTGTTTTAGCATCACAGACTGTAAACACAGCAACAGGAAGTGAGCTGGTGTAAACACTGCAACAGGAAGTGAGCTGGTGTAAACACTGCAACAGGAAGTGAGCTGGTGTAAACACAGCAACAGGAAGTGAGCTGGGGGCGATTTAGAATATTTATGTTGTCAAGTTGAAAAAGGTGACTGTCACGGAAAGGTGACTCGTTTGTATCCCTGTTTGATACCAAGCTGACTCTATTAGGGGTGTCCCATTGAATGAATGAATTCATTCATTAAGACAGTTGTTAAAAATACAAATGAACAGATAAATCCAGACACCGGTATTAGAATTGTCGAGGAATAAAACATAATGAAGTCCATGACTTGTGTCCATCGTGGTCCTCGTAGGTAAACAACACTCAGAGGTGGGCCCAACACGAGCCTTCTTCCAAGACACAATCAAACACCAAATCAACAATACACACACACCACCACGCACAGACACCACACACAACAAACACCAAATCAACAATACACACACACCACACACAACAAACACCAAATCAACAATACACACACACCACCACGCACAGAAACCACACACAACAAACACCAAATCAACAATACACACACACCACACACAACAAACACCAAATCAACAATACACACACACCACCACGCACAGAAACCACACACAACGTAGCCATTATAGAATGCTCGGCTGTCAGCAGCTCATCAGCCATCCCCTTTTCAAACGGCTGGCACTGACAATTTCTTAACCCATTGATACCTGATGCAGCATTTGTGTGCGTATCCCTTTAAGGCCATGTCCACACGGAGACGACTTTAGGTGTATCCGCTAAAGTTTTTTGTCATATAGACGTTTCGTCCAGATGGAACCGCGTTCTGGGACTATACGTTCTGGGAGTATACGCTAATTTTTCAAAACGGGTCCCAGAGTGATTAAATCTGAAGACGCCACCCTTGCATTTCCGTGTTTACAAC